>NC_052632.1:30498281-30798346 GCF_016161935.1 Mauremys reevesii | reverse complement strand
CTACATTAGCCTTTTTCCAGTCATCCGGGACCTCCCCCGATCGCCATGATTTTTCAAAGATAATGGCCAATGGCTCTGCAATCTCATCGGCCAACTTCTTTAGCACCCTCGGATGCAGTGCATCCGGCCCCATGGACTTGTGCTCGTCCAGCTTTTCTAAATAGTCCCGAACTACTTATTTCCCCACAGAGAGCTGGTCACCTCCTCCCCATACCGTGCTGCAGAGTGCAGCTGTCTGGGAGCTGACCTTGTCTGTGAAGACAGAGGCAAAAAAAGCATTGAGTACACTAGCTTTCTCCACATCCTCTGTCACTAGGTTCCCTCCCTCATTCAGCAAGGGGCCCACACTTTCCTTGACTTTCTTCTTGTTGCTAACATACCTGAAGAAACCCTTCTTGTTACTCCTAACATCTCCGGCTAGCTGCAACTCCAAGTGTGATTTGGCCTTCCTAATTTCACTCCTGCATGCCGGAGCAATACTTTTATACTCCTCCCTGGTTATTTGTCCAATCTTCCACTTCTTGTAAGCTGTTTTTTTGTGTTTAAGACGAGCAAGGATTTCACTGTTGAGCCAAGCTGGTCGCCTGCCATATTTACTTTTCTTCCTACACATCGGGATGGTTTGTTCCTGCAACCTCAATAAGGTTTCTTTAAAATACAGCCAGCTTCCCTCCACTCCTTTCCCCGTCATGTTATTGTCCCAGGGGACCTTGCCCATCAGTTCCCTGAGGGAGTCGAAGTCTGCTTTTCTGAAGTCCAGGGTCTCTGTTCTACTGCTCTCCTTTCTTCCTTGTGTCAGGATCCTGAACTCGACCATCTCATGGTCACTGCCTCCCAGGTTCCCATCCACTATTGCTTCCTCTACTATTTCTTCCCTGTTTGTGAGCAACAGGTCAAGAAGAGCTTTCCCCCTAGTTGGTTCCTCCAGCACTTGCACCAGAAAGTGCAAGTGCTGTCCCCTACACTTTCCAGAAACTTCCTGGATTGCCTGTGCACTGCTGTATTGCTCTCCCAGCAGATATCGAGGTGATTAAAGTCACCCATGAGAACCAGGGCCTGTGATCTAGCAACTTCTGTTAGTTGCTGGAAGAACGCCTTGTCCACCTCATCCCCCTGGTCCGGTGGTCTGTAGCAGACTCCCACCACGACATCACCCTTGTTGTTCATACTTCTAAATTTAATCCAGAGACTCTCAGGTTTTTCTGCAGTTTCATACTGGAGCTCTGAGCAGTCATACTGCTCTCTTACATACAATGCAACTCCCTCACCTTTTCTGCCCTGCCTATCCTTCCTGAACAGTTTATATCCATCCATGACAGTACTTCAATCATGTGAGTTATCCCACCAAGTCTCTGTTATTTCAATTACATCATAATTTCTTGACTGTGCCAGGGCTTCTAGTTCTCCCTGCTTGTTCCCCAGGCTTCTTGCATTTGTGTATAGGCACTTAAGATAACTCGCTGATTGTCCCGCTTTCTCGGTCTGAAACAGGAGTCCTCCCCTCTTGCAGTCTCCTGCTTGTGCTTCCTCCCTGAATCCCACTTCCCCACTTACCTCGGGGCTTTGGTCTCCTTCCCCCAGTGAACCTAGTTTAAAGCCCTCCTCATTAGGTTAGCCAGCCTGCTTGCAAAGATGCTCTTCCCTCTCTTTGTGAGGTGGAGCCCGTCTCTGCCTAGCAATCCTTCTTCTTGGAAGACCATCCCATGGTCAAAGAATCCAAACCCTTCTCTCCGACACCATCTGCATAGCCATTCGTTGATTTCCACGATTCGACGGTCTCTACCCTGGCCTTTTCCTGCCACAGGGAGGATAGACGAGAACACCACTTGCACCTCAAACTCCTTTATCCTTCTTCCCAGAGCCACGTAGTCTGCAGTGATATGTTCAAGGTCATTCTTGGCAGTATCATTGGTGCCCACATGGAGAAGCAGCAAGGGGTAGCGATCCGAGGGCTTGATGAGTCTCGGCAGTCTCTCTGTCACATCGTGAATCCTAGCCCCTGGCAAGCAGCACACCTCTCGGTTTTCCCGATCAGGGTGGCAGATAGATGACTCAGTCCCCCTGAGGAGAGAGTCCCCGACCACCACCACCCTCCTCCTCCTCCTCTTGGAAGTGGTGGTCGTGGAACCCCCATCCCTAGGACGGTGCATCTCATGCCTTCCAATCAGTGGAGTCTCCTTCTGCTCTGTTCCCTCAGGTGTATCATCCACTCCACTCTCTGCACTAGTACCTGCGAAGAGAACATGAAACCGGTTGCTCACCTGCATCTGTGTTTCTGGTACATGGACATTTCTGGTACTCTTTCCCCTTCTGGAAGTCACATGCCGCCAATTATCCTCGCTGGCCTTCTGTCCCTGCTTCGTAGCCTGCTCTGAATCTTCAGAACATGGTGCCCGCTGGAGCTGATCCTGACATCTATCCAGGAAATCCTCATTTTCTTTTATGGAACGCAGGGTTGTTATTCGTTTCTCCAGACCTTGAATCTTCTCTTCCAAGATGGAGATCAGCTTGCACTTTGTACAGACAAAGTTGCTTCTATCCTGTGGAAGGAAGACAAACATGGCGCATCCCGTGCAGGTCACAACGGCAGATCGCTCCGCATCCATGGTCTCTTCCTTCTAAGAGCTTCCTTACTTGTGGCAGAAGCTACTCAGAGAAACCTGTGAGAGGGGGCCTCAGTAGGCTCTCTCCAGGCGAACTCCCAGGCAAACTCCTTCTGTTTGCCTCTCTGCTGTTCGCAGAACACTTCACAATGAGATATTTGACAATTTGCATTTTGGAATATGACAGCTTTATTTTCAGGCATGTTGAATTCCATGCTGAGCAGCTTTTGTTGAGGGGAAAAATAATGGTTGAATCGGTGGCTTTTCCCACTGGGAGGTAAGGTTGTGAGGTCAGGAGTTACTTTGGATTTGTTGATATTTTGTATCTGTGAGTAAAACCAATATGTGCTGTATGTGGTCTTGGATAGTCAGTGTTTTGAAGTGTTACAGAGGAGCTATTCATGAAAACTCATTTGTGAATATTAGGTACGTTTCTCCGATGGTCCTAATAACATTGGTTTGTGTAGTAGAGTCTGCAAAAATATTAAACCTGCACCAGTAATTTTTGTACCAAATATTGTTAGATTTAAAAGAGAAAATGCCATGGGTATGCTACCAGAATACAGATAACTTATTAATAAGGGGCTTGCTACTTATTAAATTTTATGCAAATGGTAGTTTTTTCTTGATGTAGATATATTGATGTTTACCATTATGAATATGAAATGGTTAATTGTGGACTTTGAGACCGCAGGAGCCATTTTAAGCATGCAATTTATCATATGACAAAATACATCCTAATAGAGTTGGTACTGTAGGAATGACAAACAGTAGGACAGTCAGGCATTGTCTGTGGGGGAAAGGGAGCTGCTCTGACCTCATTTGATATTAATACAATATTTCTGTGATTGAGCAGGTGCCTGCTCTTTGACAGATAGCAGAAATTAAGCATTTTTATTTGAGGGCTCAATCCTGCAAAGAACTGAAACATGTGCCTAACTCTAAGCAATGGAGTAGTCTTATTGAAGCCTATGGGACTATGTGTGTTCATGATGTTAAGTATGTAGTTGTTTTCAGGATCAGGGATGAAATGAGAAGACTTTCCATGATTGTAGGGCTGCCAGATCCATAAGACACAGAAAATATATGGAAGAAACACAGTGTGAGGCAAGATCGTTCTCTTGGGAAACCCAGTTCAAGTTCTGGCCCTGTTGTGCTCGGACTCTCTTGCCCTCTCCCACCGCTGCCCTAAGCATGGAATGGCTGTGATGGTCTCCTGAAGCAGTTCTAGCCAGTCCTGGTCTCCTGCTGGGGGGTGTCCCTTTGGTTCCCTCTTCACTGTGAATAGGGAAGTTTTCTACCCACTCAAAGGCAGGGTAGATTGGGACTCTTAGGCTGAGCAAGTTGAAATTGGCTCTCACTATCTATCCACCTCATCTCTGTTAGCCCACCCTCCTGAGGTGGCCTGCTTCCTCCATACCAGAATGCACACTCCCTTCTCTTTCTGGCCACGGCTTGTGACATGACCTATTTAACCCGATGCCAAATCCTACTGTCTTGCTCTGGGTAGGAACCAGAAAGAAAATGGGAGATGGAGTATGGAGGCAGAAGCCTATCTGAGTGGGGAGGCTTCATAACGTTATGAACTTGTTGATTTTTAATTTAAATTCTCAACTGTAGAACTGAGGTTTTCTCCCCCCACCCCCTTATTTATATGGTTGGGGGAAGGGAAGAAAAAGAAGGACCTGCACATTCAAATGTATAGTATAATCATGGCAGCCATCACTAGGTGGCGCTGTTACACATAGTGTCCCATGTTCTTTTCCTAGCGTGCTAACATAGTCAATATTGAGAAGACATGAAATGTTGTTAAATTTTGTTAAGCAAGGTTCTGTATAGAGGCATTTGTCCTTTGAGAGGGAGATGTGTGAGCAGCAGGAGTTTGCTGTCTGCCTTGATCTCTAATTAGTCAATTCTTTAGACAGAATTGTTCTGTGCAAACCAGTTACTGGTGATGGGGCTTAGATTCCTAACAGAAGGATGCTGAAGGTTGTTTGACCCTTTCTGCTTCAGGACTGGAGTATATGTGTAATTACACGTACAGTATACCTGTACATCACTGAATTCTCTTCCACGGGAAAGCTGACCTGCAAAGTCCCAGATATTAGCTACCGGTAGGCATACTGGTGACTGAACATGCTGGAAAAAGGAACATAGACCAAATTCTGTCTTGAGATTAGGGGTCCTAAAATAGCATTTGCTTTCACAAGGGGTGGACTTTGGCCCATTCAGTCCCTCTTGTAATATCCTGGATAGGGCTAGTAAAAATTTGTCTAATTTTTTTAATTGGGAAAAAAGTGGGGAAAGTTTTGAAAACATTGTTCCTAAGGGATCTGTTCACAATCTCCATCTTTCCCACACTTGTCCAGGTGGGAACAGATTTCCAAGAAATTAATGTTTATTTTCAAGTTTGCTTTGACCTTCCCAGGAAGGGGTAGATTCTCCATCTCTTGATGTCTCCATATAAAGACTGGATGCTTTTCAGGAAGATATGCTTTGGACAAACACAAGTCATTTAGTTCACTACATGGGTAACTGGGTGGAATTCTATGGCCTGTGTTATGCAGGCAGTTGGACTTGAGGTTCTAATGGTCCCTTCTGGCCTTAAAAGATCTGCGTCTTTCTTTTCAAAAGATCATAAAAGGAAGGTGTGCTCTGCAGTTGTAGAACCACAGAAATCTAAGGCTGCAAGGGACCTTCAGAGGTCAAGTCCAGCCCCCTGCATTGAGGCAGGCCCAAGTATACCTAGATAATCCCTGATGGGTGTTTGTCCAACCTGTTCTTGAAAACTCTGGAGGCCTATTCCAGAACATAACTACCCTTATCGTTTAACTTAGTTAAATGTAATGCAGCTCCTGATGAACAAAGGCTGCTGATAGCATTTCTGAACAATGGAGGATTTTCAAGAGAGTGTGATGTGTGCTCCCCTCTGTAGCTGGCTGACTTGCTGACCATTGCAGGCAGAGACTGAGGAAGAAATAGCATTGCCACTTCCTTATCACTCCCTACCCACTTTGCAAAGGTTGGGTCCTTGCTCACAAAGACTCCCCTTATGTTCAGCCCTCCGTGTAGGTGTGAAAGGGAAGTGGAGGAGAGGTTCATAAGCCCCTTTCCCTTGGATACACTATCAGGGACAGGCTCTAGCTGGCCCTGAGAGCATCTTAATTTAAAGTCCCTTCTATTGGAATAGCATTCTGTGGCAGATAATTCTCTTAATAAGAATCAATTACCTGTTCGGGTTTTTTTTAAGTATCCAGTTGCATGGAACAGGTCTCAGGGGAAACGTGAGATTATGTTTTTAAACCATTAATTTCTTCTGATTATCATACTGCTTTCCTCCTGCTAATTGCTAAACCCTATGGGATCTCACTAACATGAGATACAGCCAGGAATAAACAACAGAATCAAAAGTCAGCAGAGGGGATGCTTTTAAAACACATTTCTAGACTTATACTGTAGTGGTTGGACATGGAAAAGACCAGTCCACCTCTCTGCCAGTGCAGAAGTGTCCCCGCAGCACATTGTGTATGTATTTTTCCCTCTATTTTTATATTTTCCAATGATGTAGCTTCCACATGCCTCCCTAATGAGACAATTCCACTCCATGGTACATCTCATTGGCAGGGGCTTTTGCTGGTGTTGCACCTTAATTTCCTCTTTTATTTCCTCAATGGGGGAGGGATAGCTCAGTGGTTTGAGCATTGGCCTGCTAAACCCAGCGTTGTGAGCTCAATCCTGAGGGGGCCACTTAGGGATCTGGGGCAAAAATCAGTACTTGGTCCTGCTAGTGAAGGCAGCAGACTGGACTTAATGACCTTTCAAGGTCCCTTCCAGTTCTAGGAGATAGGTCTATCTCAAATTATTATTTATTATTTTATTTATAACTTGGTCTCACTACTGGCAGTTATATCCCTGTATACTACACTGCATTTCCTTTCTGTCTTTGGCCTTTACACCATTTTCAGACTGTTAACATGCCCCAGCTTAGTCACCGCTCAGCTAAACTCTATATCTGTATATGTGGATCTGTATTTACATAGTTCTTCAAATATTTTGTCATTCCCTGATCAGCAGTTTTTGTCTTGTGAATTCAGATTTGAATGTAGTAATTAGGGTTGATGTAATAATTAACTGAAAGTAGCTTTGGCTTTCTTATTTATTTATTTACTTATTGCTGCCATAGTGCATTGGAATTTCATGAACCCTTCTCCAGACATATTGTTGCATTTCACATATGCATTAAGTTTTAGCTAAAAACTTGACTAACCTGAAAAAAAGAATAAATGCAATATGCTTTTCTTTTGTATGACATCTTTCATTTAATATGTACTTAAAATTGCCTTTCAGAATTTAATAACAGATATGGAGTTAAATGGTAAGAGAAAATAACGAACAGGCTTGGAAGATGGGGAAAGACTATAAGTTCTCAGATGAGATTGGTAGGATGATGGTGGAAGCCAAATGAAGCATTGAGTTATTTTTCTGCTAGTTATCTGTGAAGAGTTGGCTTCAAATACTTCAACAAAAAAGGCAAAATTTCTGCAGGAAAAATGGAAGATGGAGATTTGTAGACAAGGGTGCTGTTAGTTCATTGATATACCTTCAAGAATGCTCACCTAGTGGTGCATACACTTTATCATCTTGCCCCTAGCAAACATAACCCCTGGGATGTTTTGATCCTGGAGATTTTTCCCATTGTGACAACATTTCACATATGCATTAAGTTTTAGCTAAAAACTTGACTAACCTGAAAAAAAGAATAAATGCAATATGCTTTTCTTTAGTCACCGCTCAGCTAAACTCTATATCTGTATATGTGGATCTCTGTATTTATAGTTCTCAATATTTTTTTTTTCATTGAGAGAGTTTTTTTTTTGTGAATTTTGAATTTTGATGATGTAGTAATTAGGGTTGATGTAATAATTAACTGAAAGTAAATATTCACAAACCCACTTTTATTTTTTCTTTGCCTTTCTTCCCTCTTGCTAAAATTTTGCCTATTCCTCACTGACTTTGTAAAGTCACAGGTGTGGAAGGGGTCTCATTTCACTTGTGGCAACATGCCTGACTGCATAACCACTATGGAGAAAATAAGTGTAAAACAACGGAAAAAACTGTCTAATCTATGATGATCCCCATAACCATAGTATCTGAGTTTGCTTCCCAATTTTTAATGTGCTTAAAAGTTAAAATCTGTTACAGTTAATTGGTATTTTTCATACATTAAATTGCTTAATTGTATTTTATAGGAATATTTACAGGCAGTGGCGGATTTAGAGTTAGTGGGGCCCTGTGCTCAGCTTCATTTTTGCTCCTGGCCCCCTGGGACCCAGCCAAGAAACCAAGAAAAAGAACATTCTCTCTTATTTCCCTCACTCCATGTTTTTCATTCTTTTTTTATTTCATCCTCCTCCTATATTATAAGTAATAGGAAGTAAATGAAAATAAAGTGAGGTACCTTGATTGTTTTTTCCCACAGACCACATGAAAATCGCTGAGGGTCTCAGCGGACCACTTAATGATCTTTCCAAATATTGTTTGTACCATTAGCTAACTAATCTAAAGTGCTTTGGATAAGAGCGCTTTATAAAAAAAAAATCACAACCTTTCCTTGGTCCACCTGAATGGAGTTCTCGCACCGCAGTTTGAGAATTTCTGGTCTAGATGAAAGCTTGTATTTGCATTACGCTAATGTGAAAAATGTGTAAAAATAAAAAGTATAGATGATGCATGAATGGAAAAATAAAAGTTAACTTCCTCTGAAGAAACTTATTCATTTTGAAAACAAATATTGATTCAGATAGCTTTTTTTCTACACTTTTTCTTTACAAAATCATCAATTAAGTCATCATAAGTAATATTTTGTAAAGAGGCACTTTCAATTGTCAATATTGCTGAACTTGTCAAATGTTCCTGACTCGTATTTCGCAGATAATTTTTTACTTGTTTCAGTACAGTAAAAGAACGTTCACCAGAAGCATTTGTGACAGGTGGTATTAAAAATATTTTCAGAATCATTTCTACATTTGGAAAGGTTGCCTGCAAACTGTCACGTACAAGTCTATACAAATCAACTGCTGATCTCAAAGCACTGACCTCATCATTTTTGATAAAATGAATGAAATGTTTCACTTCATCTTCAAAAAGATTTGTCTATGTCCTCTTGGTAAAATTCACTTAATTTCTTACTGTATCAGAGGGGTAGCCGTGTTAGTCTGGATCTGTAAAAGCAGCAAAGAATCCTGTGGCACCTTATAGACTAACAGACGTTTTGGAGCATGAGCTTTCGTGGGTGAATACCCACTTCATCGGATTCCTAACCAGATCAGCCACACCATCACCGGTTCATTCACCTGCACGTCCACCAATGTAATATATGCCATCATATGCCAGCAATGCCCCTCTGCTATGTACATCGGCCAAACTGGACAGTCTCTACGGAAAAGGATAAATGGACACAAATCAGATACTAGGAATGGCAATATACAAAAACCTGTAGGAGAACACTTCAACCTCCCTGGCCACACAATAGCAGATCTTAAGGTGGCCATCCTGCAGCAAAAAAAACTTCAGGACCAGAAACTGCTGAGCTTCAGTTCATCTGCAAATTTGACACCATCAGCTCAGGATTAAACAAAGACTGTGAATGGCTTGCCAACTACAGAACCAGTTTCTCCTCCCTTGGTTTTCACACCTCAACTGCTAGAAGAGGGCCTCATCCTCCCTGATTGATCTAACCTCGTTATCTCTAGCTTGCTTCTTGCTTGCATATATATACCTGCCCCTGGAAATTTCCACTACTTGCATCCGACGAAGTGGGTATTCACCCACGAAAGCTCATGCTCCAAAACGTCTGTTAGTCTATAAGGTGCCACAGGATTCTTTGCTGCTTTCTTACTGTAGTGGCTTTTAGCATTTTCGTCCATACTTCTGTGAAAAACCACGCAAAATAAATCAAAAGTTTTCTTTAGAGATTCATCCCTACTCTGCAAATTATTGTATCACCAGTAACATTGACTGTCTCAATGACTATCTTCTTTTTCCCTTTTAAATTGATTTCATTGTCTCTAGTTTCATCAAAAAATAACATCTTTTTTTTTAATGCTTCTCATCAGATATATCAGAGGAATCTATATTCACTGTTAATGTTAGTGCCTCTGCTTCCACCGAGCTATAGTCATTTTGAACTTCCATGACAAAACTTGTAACTGAGGCTAACAATTGTGCAGCATTCAATAAATTTGTATCAACTTTTTGCAGCCATTTGCTGACGGCATTAATTCTTTGAAGTAAACAGTTCCACAAAAGAGTAAAAACAGCAATATCGTACTTTTCAAACTTTTCTGCTAAGGATTTTGCTTCCATTTTCACATGTGGTTTTAAAGAATTTGAGGTGGCCCTGCGCTGGCTGGCTTGGAGAAGCGGGCAGAGACCTGCGTGGGCTGAACACTCACCTGAAGGTGGTGGTGGGGGGCACGGTTCCATCGGTGGCCACCTGAGTGCCCTGCTGCCTCCGCGTGCTCATCTCTGCTTGCCTCCCCTGGCCACCCCTCCCTGGCTCTGTGGCAGTTCTGGCAGCCAGCCCCATCCCTGGACGCTCCCTCCCCACCGTGGCTGTGCCCAGCCACTGCTCACCAGGCAGCGGCGAGTGCCACGAATGCAGGCCGGAGGATTCAGGAGGAGCAGGGGGCAGCCATGCAGCTGGCGGCCCGAGAGAAGTGGCAGTTTCCTCTTCAAAGTGCCACTTTCTCCGGCTGGCTGTGCGGCTGCCCTGTGCTCCTCCTGCATCCTCTGGCCTGCATTTGTGGCACTCGCCACCACCTATACCTCCCACCTGCTCTCCTGAGGCTGCAGGTGAGCCTCTCTCCCTACTCTCCTGCTCCTCAGAGCTTCTTCCCCTGCAGTCCTCCCTCCACCCACCCCGTGGAGCGGAATGCCCGAGTGCCTGGCCCTGGGGCAGCCCCCATTGGTCTGGAGCAGCAAACCGCGGCCAGTGGGACCCGCGATCGGCCAGACCTGCGGACATGGCAGGTAAACAACCGGCCCGGCCCGCCAGGGGCTTTGCTTACACAAGCGGCATCCCAAGTTTGGGAAACACTGCTGTAAAGAATAAAAATGAAAGAGAGAACATTCCTGCAGGATTTGTGTGCCGGGAAAGGGAACTCGGTATCTGTTGCCAAGAAGCTGTCCTACCTGCCTTAATTATGATTAACAACATACATGTATACCTGAGAAGATTTTTTTCTCATTGACTTTTGTAGAATGTTCATGTCGTTACTAATATTATCTCAGTAGCATCTGCTACTATAGTTTTTATGATAAGATCTGGTCTCTGGTGCATCATACATCTATGCAGAAAAAGTATTTGCAGAGCATGCATCCATTGCCAGTTTCAAACACCTTTCTCAGCAGATTTCTACCTTAGATAGCACCAAACTGTATTTATTTCTGTAGCTTTGGGCAGTTGTGTGGTCTAATCCTACACAGAAATAAAAATTGCTTCAAATAGCAGAGTAATGTTGCATTTCATGATCAAGATATTTGCAGCTGTTTAGCTAAAGGCGCTAAAGCTGATCTGAATCACATGTAATCTGTATTGGTGAAATATTCATATTCTCAATGGGATCCAGTAACTGTTGGTCAGAAAGCCTGTTATTTAGCTCTTTCTTCCATCTCTTTTCTTGAGGCTAGAGTATCAATATCGCTTACTGTGTGTGGTGTTGTTATAAAGGGAAATATCCAGGAAGGCCTGTGTTTCATCATTTACAATGAAGTTAATATGTGTTAAAAGCAAGTGCAATTAACATTAGTGGGCCTTCCTGAGGGTGCAGGAGTCGATGTGCACACAGTAAATTGCAGAACCTAGGTGTGGAGATTTGTCATGATGAATTAATTACTGGTACTTGGCTGCCCAGGCACGAATGCAGTAATTCCAGGTGCAGTTGCATCGCAGCAATGTAATCAGTAGATTATTGCTGTAGCAAAAAATGTAAATGGATACAAATATAATTGACTCGTCCTTACTGTTGTTTGTATATTCTAGTAGAGGCCATGCTTTTAGAAAATAAGATACAATAGAGGAATTTCATCCCAGGCAGTATTTGCATTTGATGTGCCACCCTGCCTCTGTCACACATGCATTTGACCTAACTGTGGTATGCAGGTAGAGTTAATGGCAGATAATGGAATGTGAAGTCATAGTCCTCCAAAGTCAACAGTGGAGGGCTCTATCTATTTCTTGTGAATTACAGAGACAAGGTGGTGAGGAAATATCTTTTACTGGACCAACTTCTGTTGGTGCAAGCGACAAGCTTTCAAGTTTACGATGAACTCTTCTGTGAATTAGATGTTTAAGCTCTAATTGGGCACTGTAAAATCAGACAGTGAGGGAATATAACAATCACTCATTGGGAATTGTGGAAGCAATTGATCTTTCCAGTGGGCAAACCATTGAGCAGATCATTTACTCATAGCTGAGTGGTATTGATACAAAAGGACAATTGCTTTAGTGCAGGGGTGGGCAAATTTTTGGCCCGAAGGCCACATCAGGGAATAGAATTTGTATGGCAGGCCATGAATGCTCACAAAGTTGGGGTTGGGGTGCGGGCTGGGGATGAGAAGTTTGGGGTGTAGGAGGGTGCTCTGGGCTGTGACCAGCGGGATCAGGGCTGGGGCAGGGGTGTGGGAAGGGCTGCAGGTTCTGGCTGGGGTTGCAGGCTCTGGGGTCGGGATGAGCGGTTTGGGGTACAGGAGGGTGCTCCAGGCTGGGATCCAGGCATTTGGAGAGCGGGAGGGGGATCTGGGCTGGGGCAGGAGGGTGGGGGATGGGGAGAGGCTCAGGGGGTGCAGGCTTCAAGCGGCACTTACTTCAAATGGCTTCCGGAAGTAGCGGCATGTCCCTTCTCCGGCTCCTACGTGGAGGCGCGGCCAGGTGGTTCTGCACGCTGCCCCATCCGCAGGCACAGCCCCTGCAGCTCCCATTGGAGTATGTAGGAGCTGGAGCGAGGCCATGCCGTGGCTTCTGGGAGCCGTGTGGTGCGGCTCCTGGCCCAGCCCCCCGGCCGGTGCAGGGCTGAGCCACGTGGTATGGCTTGCAGGCCGGCTTAAAGCAGCTCATGGGCCAGATCCAGCCCGCGGGCCGTAGTTTGCCCGCCCCCACTTTAGTGTATTTACAAATGCCTAGCAAAATGTAAAAGCTGCATGTCTGGCAACTGGACATCTTGCTTGCAGTAGAAGATTAATAAAATGTGTTCAATACTTAATACTGTATATTCTAATTTGAAATGTTTTGTGAAAAAAAAAAAGAAAAAACTCTGTGCTTGAAATACATGGCTGAAGAAAATGAGTGACACATTGCATTCGGAGTTTCAAGTGAGCTTCTTTGGAATGACTGGGAGTTATTTCTGTTTGCAATGTTTCTTGTATGTTTTATGCAATTGAATCTTGGGGCATGACAAATCCACTGCAGACAAATCCACTGACTTTGTCTAATGTACACTGGTGCATGGAGGAACAAAGTCACAGCTGGAAACATTTGTAAAACTGTTACCTTTGGCGTTATTGATGTGCATGATTTTCATTATTTTGTATGTTAATAATATCTTCCATCCTAAAAATAATTAACAAATTAAAAAAGAATTCACAAACCCTACGCGGACATCACCCCCCAAATAATCTGGGGGCCAGTTCAGCATCCAGGTTGAAGCTGCACAATACGCTGCCCAACCGTGGGGAGTCAGTGTAAATTTTGGTCAAGAACATTGGAGCAAAGACACTCTTCTGTCAGTGCCATGAGGTCCTCAATATTCACACACAGCAAAGAGGAAAGTGACTGTTAGGATTCCCCTACTGTTTGGTACTCCGTTTGCTTTCAGCAGAATGATTGAAGGCAGACTCAACCCTCCACAGGCATTTCATCATTGGTGTAAGAGACGTAGGGTTTTTCACATCTCACTCTTACCCTTGGGCACTACCATAATTTACTAGTACTAAATCATCCCATCTGGGGAGTCGCTAATTTGATTCATTGTTGCTAATGGATAATGTTGTATTAGCTTGTATAAAGACATTATTTAGCTACTTTCTTTGATAGGTACACTTTGGTTCCTACCTTTCTTGTGATAATGAATGATACATGTGTGTCCTTTCCTAAACAATGTAGAGAATTCTGAATGAATAGTAGGAGGTGAACGCCTCCTCATTGGAACTCAGGCGGTAAAAGCTGAAACGTTCAAAAAGTAATTTCCCAGTTTTACAACAAGATTTCAGATATGACCTTTGATCCTGGAATCAAGAGTTATTAGTGCCTGATCCTGAAAGCTGTTGAGCACCTTCAGTGTGTCCCCAGATAAGTATTTTGCAGAACAAATCTGAACATCTCTAAGTGCTGAAAGAAAAACTTCATCAACTGGTATAAATACAAACCCAAAAAGTGTGTGAATTAGGAGCTTAAAGGCCAGTAACCCTGGATTGTGCTGGGTACAATGCAGTAACAATACAATGACATTAGTCATATAAAGTTTTTAGCTCAAGGCATATCTATAGCAATCACTTCATTCTAATCTATGTTGAAAAACATTGTAAAAATGCTTTGTATGAACCACAAGTGGTGTGATTGGGCTGTGTCTGATTGCATACAGGTGTAAATCAGGAATTACCAATGAAGCCAATGGGGTTACATTGGTGTGGAACTGGTTGATTTACATTAGGTCGGACTGAGACCTATGGGTAAAATCCTGGCCCCATTGAACTCAATGGCAAAAATCTCATTGACGTCGAGGGGGAAGGATTTAATCCTGTATGTCTGATTAATTTGAGATAATGGCTCATACAGAGCTGACCTCATAATGCTGACTTCTGCTTCAGCCTGAAGTACCTTGCTAAATGTGATCTGATAGCACTGAAGCAATCTTAATTTAAGGCAAGAGCATATTTTCTCATTTTTTGAATTAAGAAAAACTCTAACTTGCAGAGCAGATATTTTCTGCATTTATATTCCAGTTTTCAGTACAAAACTAACTCCCAGGAATAAGAACCACATAGGCTGGGATTTAAAGTGTATTAATAGCAGAGAGCTTCCTATAAATTAATATACCTAGGTGACTGTATTAGGCAAGCCAGCCTTGGAGGGATGTAACTTGAGATCTTAACAGCGCTAATATTTCTCCTTTTTCAGTCTGTTTCAGTACAGTTTGAAAGTATTGGTCTGAGGAGTATCCTCCTGAAACAGGAGACATTTTCAGATGTGGTACTCCTTCTTCTTTTTACAGCTGTTCAGTAAATTCAGACAGGGGGTTTTGTTACAGAAATAGGGGTGATATTTTGTTTCTTGTAAATGGTGATTTTCAAAATCTTGCCTTTCATAGGTAGATTGCTGAGAGCAACATCACAGACTGATCACTAGTGGAAAATGCAATAGCGTGGTATTTAAATCTGTCGCTCCCTACATATAGGATCAAGGTGGTTTTTAGAAAAATATCAGGACAGAACTGCATCTGATTTAAAAAAAAAATCGGTGACACTTCTGTTGAGCTTGTTGGGTGCTCCAATATGCTACTCACTGTTTGCTGCATGATATGACAGTTTGTTGCGATGATTGTGGCTCAGGTGTGTCTCTTTAGTCTGGTAATAAGCATTTATGGTATGTTATTACTAGAGGAGAACCATTCTTTTTCCACAAAACAGGTCAAGAACCCATTTGAAACAAACTAACTCAGCTACTTGAAAAGTTTTTGAAACCCCATTTCCTTTTGAATTTAAAACACTTTTGTGTCTCATTTTTTCTTATTTCTCCATTCTGAATTAGAAAAGATGATCTTTATTCTCCTATTTGTGCTCTGAATAGCATAATTCAAAGCTTAGTATTGTCAGTGATCCTTCTAATCTCCATAATTATAATTATTCCTATTTATTGTACCCAGTAGCGCACCCATGTGCTGGGCACTGTAGAAACATAAAAGGAGGCATAGGCCTGGCCAAAAGAATTCACAAACAGCTGATCAAAGGTTAGAGGAAAGGGGCATAACACAGCATTTAAGGGAGCTTAATTGGTTGAGGCTAATTTAGTTTCTCTTTCTGCTCATCTAGTATGTCAGGGTAGATGGCCATTCCCCAGGGCCGGCTCTACTATTTTTGCTGCCCCAAGCGCAAAAAAAAAAAAAAAAAAAAAGCTGTCCGGACTATGCTGCTTCCTCCGCTGGTGCCTGGAGCCGGCCCTGCCATTCCCACATTTATTTGTTGTTCACAAGTATTCAGCAGTTTAAAAAAACAACAACCCCAAACCTGAGACCTGATCACAAACAATTGACTGAGAGTATTTGATATTCAGGCTATGGCCTTGATCGATCCTCCAAACCTCACGCACATGCTTACCTTGACTGTCACATGTAGTCTCCTTGATATTAGTGGGGCTACTCCTGCTAGTAAAATTAAGCCCGTGCATAAGCGTCTTCAGGATCAGTGACTGTGTTGGTTAGTTTGGATTCAGACTAGTCTCATGACGATATAGTTTCCATTTGTTGGCTGGATGAGTGTCCTTTGCATTTTCAGCATTGAATACTCATGCACGCAAATTTAAAATTTCTGGGAGCATTTATGTCAGCAGAACTCAATTGCTTGAAAGTTCATGGAGAAAGGACCCGTAGAACTAGTTTATTTGATGAAGCTGACATATGTGGGAAGAAAATATGAATCAATTTCAGCAAAGCAAATTTAGTTTGGTACTTTTCACAGTCCCCGTGCATGTACAAATGCAAGAAAATGACTTGCCTCAGGAAATGTGTATCTATACATACAGCCCAAAGCATCCCCTCCAGTAGGCCATCGTAGTTTTAATACAACTACCTGAACGTATGCCTAGCATTTCCAGTAAAATAAATTTTGTTTGACCTTTTAAGCATTTATACAGGTGTTTGCAGTATAAGTTTCTTCTTTTGTTTGGAAAGAGTCTGCTGGTTTGAGAAAGATTCTCTGCCCTTAAAAAAACAGGGACTAGTGCCAGAACTGGTAATATCTCTAAAAACAAAGGAAACAACAGGCATGAGTAATTTATTATATGGTGCTAGAAGGGGTGTGTGTGTGTGTGCGCATATGTAGATAGAGAAAATCACATGCAATGTTTACTAGCCATTTTAAAGTCGTTACGAAATTGTATTTTTCATGCACTTATGATCTCCTCACTTTATCCACTAATCCAGCTCCACTGCTAACATTACAGAAGCATTCAGTCCTGAATCAAAGATAGTTTAAGATTTGATCCATCATAACTAGAAGTGAGGTTAGAATGTTAGTAAACTTGAAGGAGGGAGTTAAGCAGCTAGAATGCAGGTGAGGCTTCCAAAGTTCATGATATATATTAGTTATCACATGGCTTTGCAATTTATTACATGGATATCACCACCATTTGTGTGCACATTTCCTTTCATGTAACAGTTTTTGAAATATATTATTGAACTGCAAACCATACAGTTGTGAATAATATGAGCTGTGCTGCTTAATTATTGGCTCACCTAAGGACCTAGCTTGTAACTACATTTTCTCCACACTGGCTACTGCATTTGTAAGAGACTCTGTTTGTGGCCACATGACTGGCATTAGTCCCCACGTACCTGACCCAATACCTTTCTTAAAACTAATCTTCAGAGAAGCCCATGCTACATTTAACTTTGGTATCTCTCCTGTGGGCTTCAAGTCTAACCAGACATGGCCGATCTGAATATTTCCTGCATGCTAAACAGACCTTTGTAAGCCTTTTCCTCTAGGCTAGATTGTTATAAATGCTGTTTATGATCCTGCTATGACAACTGTGAAGGACATGGCAAAGAATTTATCACAGGATTATTCATCCACCATTAGAATACCTAATAAGATTCTAAATGACCCAAGATGATAATAAGATCTAGCTTGTAGCAATAAGGTATTAATAAACTGCTTTTTTTCAATAAGGAAGAGTCCTGGCATCATTACCCTGACATATTTGTTTTCCCTATATTTTGCTGGCAAAGTAGCTCTGGTGCTTTATATAGCACATTTATAAAAAGCTTGATGTATGAAAAATACACCACATATGAAGTGGAACCCATAGGTTAAAGTGAAGAGCATTATGTTTGCCTATGCGGTAAGAGGGCTAGACTTTTAAGTCATAGATTCTAATTGTTCCATGCTGTTTGTCTTTGTATTTAAAAATTATATATAGTATAATACATGGCCTGCTGCTGCACACAAGGCCATAATTCAGATGGAGGGGTTTTGTCAAAATCATAAACCCAGAAAGTGCAGCTCAGGTGATTAATGACTGACACTGGAACCCTGAAGTGGTAGTGAATGAGGCTGGTGCTTCTCTTGTATCCTTATTTCAATAGGTCTTAAACTAATACTATGAACTTACTTTGAAAGAGGCATCACAAGTCTGTTGATTTCCACTTCTATTACTGTGGAGGTGACAGGGCAGTAGAAAGGTGCGCAACACAAAGATGTGTAAATGGGCTGAAGATTAGAAAGAATTTTGTGGGTTGCCTGGAAGTGCAGTGACAGCACAACATGCGGAGATCGTAATTGGAGGCTGTGGGTCAAGGAGCTCATAGCCTGGGGAGAAAGGATCTCATGTCACCCTCTAGCACCCTCTGCTGGCTAAGTAAAAGGTGCTTTTATTGGGCTGCAAACTTCTTTGTCAGAAGAAAAGTCGCTGGGATCTGAGGCGTTTTTGGGAGAAGGGAGATGCAAAGAGTAGACAAGGAGGGATCTATAGGACTGCCTCCCACCCCCTCAAACACAACTTACCTGGAAGTAAATAGCTCTGTCATCTCCTCACAGTATGTAACAATAATAGTAGACTTTTCATCTGATGATCTTAGTCACTCTCAGAGGTAGTATTTCCCCCAGTAGGGAAACTGGGAGACAGAGATTGTGACTTGCCCAAGGCTACACAATGAATGCATGGCAGAGTCTAGTTTATTTGTCTGTTGCTCCAACCATCAATCCACACTGCTGCCTGGGCATGTTCCTTGGAGAAGCCAAATATGGGTGTATATCTAACTAAACGTTATTTACATTTTGATCCAAAGGGTTTCCAGCTTCAGAGAAATTAGATTCAGTTCAGATAGCCATGCGGTCTGAGGCATACCGGGGTTTGGATAGTATTATTTTTTTAAGCTCTTTGGTTCCACTGTAGTTCTAGGAATGCAAGGTCATACTGTAAGCCATTAATGTCTTTAAGGTATTGATGAAGGCAAAGGGAGTGGGGTTACACTCAGCTCAAATGACCTGATCAATATGCATGCAAGTTCTGTAGGGAAAATGTTTTTTCATATTCAATTTCATTTCAAAGGCTGGGTGAGTCTTTTAGGAAAAAAGGATGTTCCACTGGTTAGAGTGCTGGCATCTCTATTCCCCATCTGTGCAGTGGTGTAATAGGTTTTCCCTATTCACAGGGGTGTTGTGAAGATAAATTCCTTAAAGATTGGGAGGTGCTCGGATGTCACCGTAAAGGAGTCTGTATGAGGACTTTAGATTTTTAGACCACCAGGGAATTTTATCCTTTTTTAAGGCAGCTGCTGGTTTTTCATACTCAAATATTCCTCACTTACCCAGTTTTGCTGGTGTGATTTGTTATGCACCAATTTTGCTAATACAAAGCAAGCCCAACTGATGGTTGAGTGTGCTCAAATATGGGTTGTGTTTGTTTTGGTGAGTGCAAAATGAGCGTGTGCTCATGTTGGTAGGTGCAATAAATTGCACAGGCAAAAGTGAGTGGGCAAAATCCAAGGCTGGATCTGACAATCAGGCCTCAGATGAGAAAGATGCAAGTTCTAGTATCTTACCCTTCTCCTTACTTCTTCCTACTGGCCATGTGTACTTCTTGATCCTGCAGTGTTTGATACTACTTGATGATCTGGCATTGTATTGGCAGCCCTACCCTTCTTAGAGAATAAACAGGTAATCAAAAATATGTTGGGGAAATAAATGGCTAAGATCTGAAACATTACACAATGGAGTCTGGATCCCGTACGCTTTCATCTGAGCTGATGGGGAAACAGTTTGGCATATCTTCAGTCTGGAGCATTAGGAAAGGCACCGAAATAAATAAATTAAAATGTTATGGGCCAAACTTATCCCTCTGTAACTCCACTGAAGTCATTCCTTTGTCTCAGTAGATCTGTCAATAAATTAAAGAACTAACACCAACATAATAAAACACAGGGGTTGATAGCACAGTAAATTATCTGAAGAGTTCATTATATCATCACCTTTCTGTTTATAAGCAGTTTGTGAAATTCTAAAATTGATTTGAAATTTGCCTTTTTTATTTTAAAAATGGTTTCCTGTTTGAATAGCTTCTTGCAAACAACTCATTCAAATATTTGATATTTGAACATTGTTCTGTGTTTGGTTTGGTATATAATACTGTTTCTGTTCTCTGTCTGGATTGACTTATGTAACAAATCAATACACATTTTGAATGTTATAAATAACCATAGAATTTGAGCATAACAGGCTCTCCCCAGTAATTCATTAGATATTGCTCTAACGCTCCTGGAAAGGGAACACAAAACGATAATCGTTGTTATGGAAAATCCCAAAGGGACGTAGCCTCCTTGTAGGTCGACTGCCACCCAAATCAATCCCTTGTGAATGAGGTCAAGCCAGTTAGTGTTTGAATCTGAACTAATATTACTAGTTGGTTTGCTGCCCACCCCACCTTCTCCTAGGGTAGCAGCATTTCAGCACGCGTGTGTATAGAGTATGTAAAGTACGTTTGTGTGTAGAATACATTTTTTATGTATACCTGTAGTATAACTATATAAAATATTTAATATAAGCCCTTTGGGGGTCTTGAAAGATGAAAGGTGCTATGAAGCATTGTGTCTTAACTGCAGATATGTTCAAAAGAACAAGGTCAGTAAATGCAAGTTTCATGGGTTGTTGTCCTTTATATTGTAAATATGGAGAACACGGCGCAAAATTAACATCCAAAATATAAAGGATCTTCTGGATTTTATATAAATGTTTATCTGGGATATAAGGCTATTCCATCCTCATACCCTTTCTCCCCTTTAAAATACAGATAAGATAGTAACTCATTTCCCTGCTATAAAGTTACCCTAGTGGGGACTGGACACATCAGGACCTTGAACAGCACCACTGTGCTAGTCTTTGGTGTATCAGTTGTCCTGAATTATGCTTAAAAAACAAACAAACAAGCAAAAAAAACCCTGAAACAACAACAACAACAAACACGGTGTGAGGGCAGAGGAGAGAAGAGTGCCCATTATTTAAGTGCATAACTTTATACACTTTTTAAAAATATATATAGCTTGCCCTATTGATAATCTTACCAAAAGGGGCTCTTGGTTATAAAAAAGTGTCAAATTCTGCTTTGTCTCTGTTAGAAATGTAATGCATTTAGAAACAGCAAAAGCCACATAAGAATATTTCTCAATTCTTGCTAGGCCCGGCTTCAATTTCTCTCTCAGTAAATAGAAATGTGGCTCCCAAAGGTGCACAGCATCCTTGAGATTGTTGTACACAATGTTGTTGTAGTCATGTTGGTCCCAGGATATTAGAGATGAAGTGGGAGAGGTAATATCTTGTATTGGACCAATTTCTGTTGATGAAAGAGAGACAAGCGTTTCAGTTTACACAGAGCTCTTCTTCAGGTCTGGGAATCTTAATCAGAGTGTCACAGCTAAATACAACATGGAACAGATTGTTTAGCATAAGTCGTTAACACATATTTCAAGGGACCATTCAAGGTGAAGTGGCCCGTTAACACCCCTGCAGTCACAAGGAGGAAAGGAGAGGGGCGGGAAGTAGCTGGAGGGGTGTGTGTGTGTTAGTGGGTTATAGATTGTTGTAATAAACCATAAATCCAGTGTCTATTCAGTCCATGATTTTTAGTGTCTAGTGAAGTTATGATTTAAGCTCCTAGGCTTGTCTTTTGAATGTGTTGTGCAGATTTCCTTTGAAGATGATAGGTCAGTTATATAGTGATCACTTTGTGAAAAGTGTTCACCCACGGGTGATAGGGAGTTTGTCTAGAATCATTTTCCTGTGTAAGTTCATTTGAGAGCATAGGCGCCAACACCGGGGGTGCTCTGGGGTTGGAGCACCCATGGGTAAAAAATTGTGGGTGCTCAGCCCCCCTATCTGACCCTCCCCCTTCCCCCAGCGCCTCCTGCCTGCTGACGGGCCCCACCTATCAGAGCCACCTCTCCCTCCCCGCTATGTCATGGTATGATGTAGATTTTAAACTAAAAGGAGCAGCTGGTGCTGGAATGGGAGTCACTCTGAAATTGAGCAATGTTTAAATGGAGACTCCTGGATCCAAATCTGTATGAATGGGTGTGGTACCTGGTCAGTTCCCAAATTAGAGGAGGCCTCTTTTGTTTGTATTTCAATTCAGATTTGGCTGCGATGGCTGTTCTCACAAAGGTTGGGCCCAAGAGCGTGGAAATCTGGAACCAGCTGACCTTGCACAAAGTAGGGCTGAAATCTTTCAAGAGAAGCCTGCAATATTCTGGCACTGTCAAATCCCCACTCAAGCCTGAACACCCTAATAGGCCTCATGCCTGAACCTGATCATATTCTGGACACCACCTCTTAGGCCTGTCTCTACTGGGAATACCTTCATACTCAGAAAAGTTTTTTTCAGAAATCTGCACCCAGTATCTTTAGAAATAGATGGCAGAGTACAAGCTGCCTTGCTGCCAAATGCTGGAGAATTCTCCACTTGCCAAGTGGAAAGGTATTTAATTTGCATTTATAAACAAATTGCACATATAATTTTTTGCAGAGAATAAAATCATGTGTAATGTACCAAATAATGTATCTTTTCTCCTTTTCCCTTCCCCCGCAACCCTGGTGGCTGCAGAAATAAAGTAAAGCTGCACAAGCTGCAGGATACCAACTTTTTAATGTCCAGCTCCAACATGTCTCCAAAAACCCACCATGCTGGATGAGTCCTCGGGTCTCCAGGCTGGTTGGGAAGATAGACCGAAGAAAGCAATTTTTAATGCCCCTGAGGTATTTATTTCCAAGCTGCAGTTAGTAGGGAAAATAACAAATCCTGCCAATTCCCTTCTCACACTTAATATAGAATCACTGCTTTTTACAGCAACACACTGTGGAAACAATATGCCTGGATTTAATTTTGGAAATATATTCTGCTATTTACATTAATTGGGTGAAATCATGCCCCATGCATAGGGAAGCAGAAGCAGTGGGGGAAGGATCTTTCCCTAGAGCACCGAGAAAAGGGACTGGCTAACACAATGTATAGCACAGCACATTCTCTGCCTCAGCACACGCTAATGTTCAGTTAATAGCAGCAACCTCTCCTTTCCTCCTGGATTTGGCACCTTACTATTGAGGTAGCCATGTTGCAGGCTAACAGAGGAGGAATGGCATACACTGGCAAGTTATGGGAGTTTGTGAAGGTCCCTATTATTCTGTTAACGGAGTAAAAGTTTTCATCTTCCGGTAAGATAAGATGTGGAAGAACAGAGAGACAGAAGGAACGGACACCTGGCAGATGCTAGTCACAACATTCAAGGCTCGATTGGCACCTTGCAATCTTCCCAGTGTAAAAGGCAGTACATAACTGTGCTGCCCCAGGAGACATGGGAGATAAATTCATGGAGGATAGATCCATCAATTACTATTAGCCTAGATGGGCAGGGATGGTGTCCCTAGGCTCTGTTTGCCATGCTGGGGTGGATCACTTGATGATTACCTGTTCTGTTCATTCCCTCTGAAGCACCTGGCATTGACCACTGTCAGAAGACCAGATACAGGGCTAGATGGACCTTTGATGTGACCCAGTATGGCCATTCTTATGTAGGAGACAGTGTGAAAACTTTGAGTCGCAATTTAGTCCTTGCTTCCTTGGAGAGGAGAAGCATTGACACAGCTTACTCTCCCTAATGCATCAGCTCAGCTGTACTGGCTGGTGCATTGTGGGGATGGCAGAAAAAAGGTCCTGCCTATCCACTTCCCACCTGCCTGTATGGGACAGCCCATTAGTAGCTGCTCCTCCGCAACACTGTGGCTGCAGAAGGATGGGGAGTTAAGGGGCTCTTTACTCCCATTTGCAGGTGCACAGATCAATTCAGAGCCAAGCCCATAATGCACTACCGGAGGGCACTCAATGCCACAGTGATGGATGTGGGGTCAGACCCTCAAAAGAATAGGATAGTAGGCCTGTCTCAGTGGTTAGGCGATCTCAGTGCCCCCAAAGCATCTGCAAAGTGATAGTAAACTGTAGCTTTCTACTCCAGAGCATGAATGTATTCTAGTGACCATAGCCATGAATCAGGAACTATTTTGGACCCGTTCTCTGCTGAGCAGTCTGCCTGAGCCTAGGAAATCTAAATGTCATTCTTATTTGTTTCTAATGATGTGTGTCATCCAGACAATGATGCCATCAATAGGGGAGGGGTTTTCTCCTCTCAGATCTCAATGGGCTGTAAATGTAAGTGGAAATATGTATTTCTAGTGTCTCAAATCCACTCTCTTGCTTCATCAGTGCATACCCACCCTCTCTGTAATATCATATTTAACTCAAATAAGTCACAGGCATATTGAGGGCAGATAGTAGGTACAAATCTGACAAAAAGCTAATGAGCTCTCCTGTGATTATCAGTGAGGACTATGACTCATTAAATCTCATTTCCTGGGAAAGTCCACATAGGGAGAAGAAATTATCTGGAATAAAGGCCTGAAAACCTAATTCAGTCAGATTTATAGGCATACAGATTTATTGCCGCTACATAATAATCAGTGCAAACAGCGAAACCATTTAATGAAATCTTTTGAAATAGTTAATTTTTGGTGGGGAGTTTGCTTCCTCTCACTTTGAAAAGCAGACCAATAGCTGCCCTGCTCTCAAATTAAACTGGGTTTTAAACTAATTGTTTTTTTTTCAGTGTTTAAATTTGAGCACTTACAAGCGGTGACACATAATATATCAATGCAGGTGCTAACGTTTTCATTTATATTAATAAATGTGCTTAAATATGGGACCAGGCTGTCAGTACCCATGAAGAAATTCCTGTTTGCTACACAGATACGAGGACAACAAGGAGTCCGGTGGCACCTTAAAGACTAACAGATTTATTTGGGCATAAGCTTTTGTGGGTAAAAAACCCACTTCTTCAGATGCTGTGGTTTTTTTTACCCATGAAAGCTTCTGCCCAAATAAATCTGTTAGTCTTTAAGATGCCACTGGATTCCTTGTTTTTGTGGATACAGACTAACACGAATACCCCTTGATACTTGACAGATATGAAGATTTCCACTTCTGACCCGCTTCTCTTTAGGTTGTTTTATCCTGGCTTGCTTAAGTAACAGGCATTTCCTCTATAAGAGGCTAATATAAACTCTACTGAACTCTGTGGAAAGACTCCCAGTGATTTCAATGGGCTTTGGATTGGCCTCTAATACAGTAATTACATACAAGGTTTTGTGTATTCATATTTCCTCTCTGAAGAGAACATGCTGGGATGTGGAGAGGCAGCTTGCGTCTTTGTTCTCAACCCTCTGTGCTACAGTGTGTGCAAGCTGTGGCTGGAGGGTGAGAGAAGGAGCTAGGTCTGTTCTAGCAGTCAGTAAATAGATTGCCATGGCTGCCTGCCCTGAATGCAGAGGTTGCCAGATAGTTGAACCATGCAGGATGTGTGGCTGAACTAAGCTGTTACTGAATCTAAAGGTCACCATAAAAGGAGTGTGATCTGGGACTCCAGCAATTGGCCTTGTTTGTCTTAACACTGGCTCAAATAAGCCCTATTTTTGAATTGTTTGAACTTGGGATAAGTCTTTTGCCCTCGGCCTAGCCTGGCACCAAAGAAGCCCAGTCCGAGTCATGTGTTTTCACTTTACTAACTCAGTCCTCACTGGACTCGAGCTGTGAGGAACCCTTTTTTCCTAACCTTTTTCAACACTCAGGCCTCCTGCTAGGCCCTGATTCTGCCACTGAAGTTGGGCCCATCCAGGATAAGGGCCTTGTATTGGTTATTTTATACTCTTAAGGCTGGGTGTTGGTCTTTATACCCAACTGTGGCACACTGGACCTGTCATGCCCAAGTATTAAAGGGTTTATTTGCTGCTGTCAACTTTTTATGCAAGCATCTGATCTCATTGTGGGGTTCAACTTGAGAGGTGCTCATTTTAAGACATAATATAGTACTTTTGTCTCTCTTTTTCTGCCAAGAATTCCCAAAGCAGTATCCAGTCAGCTCAATAATGAAGATTTATTGATTTAGAGAGAGCTTTCTTGGTTTTGTTTGTATGCTAGATGAAGTAGAAAAGTATATTTGTAAGAAGTGAATCCGTATTAAATGTAAAGGTGTATTAAATACAGGTGTATTCTGTGTCCTCTGCAGTTATGCTTTCAGTCAGGATAGGAATATTTCAGAGTGTCAGGTTATGACTTAAGATGACATTGTAGTGGAGAAAAGAAGGATCACAAACAACTCTGACTTCGAACTGTTTGGAAATGTAATTCATGTGAGCCAGGCCAGGCTATGTGATGTGCTAGGAGACACATACTATATTCCAAAGTACATATCTGGGGAAAGATTGTGAAAGAAACATATTGTTTGGTCTCTTTCTCCCACACATACACTGCATAAAAATCATTACCTTGATTAATTCGTACCACGCTGGCAAAAGTGGAGAAGCCAGGGGCTCTTTAATATATACTCACCACATTCGGTAGTGAGAGAGAACAGGGAAGGCAGCAGAAGAGGGGGGCCAGTGGGCAGGCGTTTATATAGGAGGGCACGGAGAAATCTCTATGATTAATCCTCCAGGTGATAGCTTTTAGAATCCAAAGGCCAGCTGTATATTGGCAAGTGAAGGTGGTACTCTTTCATTTTGGGTATATCTTTGGGGTACATCATTTAGATTTTGTACACTACATTTTTGGGGGCAGTAGCAGGTTGTGTTGTTTATAATAAACACTTGGATTTTGTTTTTAAAAACCCTGTTGTCCCTTATAGTGGCCTTTTGTGCCAAATCTTCTGTGCTGGGTAGGGCCATCTTTATCTTCTGCTGTGGCAGTGGTATAGCATGCATCTGAGAGCTTGGGGGAAGAAGATACCGCAAGTACTTCAGAGAAAAAAATGTGCAGTGTCACCTTACTGAACAGAAGACTCTTAGCGTATATCTACACTGCCATTAGACACCTGCTAGCTCGTGCCAGCACACTTGGGCTTGGACTAAGGGGCTGTGTAATTGCTGTATCGATGTTCAGGCTCAGATTGCAGCCCGAGCTCTGGGACCCTCCCACCTCGCAGGGTCCTAGAGCCCAGGCTCCAGCCCGAGCCTGAATGTCTGCACTACAATTAAATAGCCTGTTATCCCATGCCCTGTGGGCCTGAGTCAGCTGGCACTGGAAAGCCAGGGGTTTTTAATTGCAGTGTAGACATACCTTTCAGGGCCTGTTCTCTATGGTGCTCCTCCAAAGGCCTCTGTGGATCTGTTCTAAAGTGCTCGGATGCTACTGTGACGAGAGCGATATAAATGCCTAGATAAATCGATTAACTCTGTGACGTGCATGCGTAACTCCATTTAATGCACACATCAAATTGATACTGGATCCCTTAAGGCTAATTCACTGCCTCATTAGAAGCCAATGAAATTCCTTCAGCATCAAGTAATACATTTGGATGTGCTGGCTTTGGCAAGCACTCTAAATTCTGTGCTAAAGATAGAGTTCTAAGGGATTCCTGGCAAACAGTGAATTAGAATAGTGCAACCAGAAAGCGATGGAAGCACGAAGAAGAGTTTTAGCCCTGTGCAAGAGTGATATTGGGCAAAGCCTGAAGAACATGTGCTGGAAGGGAAGGGGACTCTGACATTTTACTTAGACTTGAAACCCTTCAGATTAGCAGAGTACCTAACACTTCCTAATAGTTCAGACACTACAGCAGGGATAAATCAACAACTAAACAACCAGGTCTAATTATTCGATTTACCTAAACAATCACTCTATAGTAAAAGAACAGGGGACCGACATACCCAGCCACTCTGTCTGTTCTTCTCTAACCCTCATGTTATGCAGGAAGATTAGCCTTCTGGCAAAGTGATAATGTAATTACCAATGTCCAATTTTTCAAATCAAAAGAGTGCTAGAAGTCTGCTCTGGGACTCTGTTTTCTTTCAAAGACTCTAATGAGGAGGGACAGCCAATTATTATTATTTATTTCACTAATTAGCCAGATAATCATTCATTGTGAAACTCTTCTGTGTTAGAAATATGTTCCTTGTACCTTTTGTTTAACACAGAGTTTCCTTTTATTAAATTGAACCATTGTGTGACATCCTTTATTAGCAGGGGGTATGTGGGGCTTTTTTTAAAAAGAGATGATTTCTGAGCTGTGAAGATAATGCAACAAGAAGCAGGAGTCCATAAAAACATCACCTTTCAGTCTCTGAAGACATAATGCTTTATGATAACCATAAAACATTTTAGTGCAAAATAAATTGCTGTCCTATTCAAATCCTTAAATGTACTACAGTGGATGTCACTGAAGACATACAGCTATTTTTTCCAATGCTGAGATATATTTTATCATAATTTGTGGGGTAGGTGACAACCTTGTACACATGATTGCCTTTTCCTGCTTAGTTAGTTTGCCAAGGTCAGAGTCCTTTGGCCTTTTATGGATGTAGAACTATTAGGAAATAAGCAAGATAACTGAATAGCATCAAAAGAAAACTCCTTGTTTCTTGACTTATGAATTATATATCTTTAAAGATTTTTCCCAGTGTTCATGTATATGGACTTGCTGAAGAATTATTGATGCTTTTTTGTAAGCTGTTTCAGCGCGTCCTTTCCCTTTACGAAAAGGGTAGCTAGCACTGATTTTCCTGGGTTCTTCTTTAAATGTCATTTCACTGTTTTATACTTTTTATCTAACAGCATATTGTTGTGGAGCTGCTGCTATCAGAACAACCAATAACATTGGAGAGTGACATGGAAATGGAATGCTGACTACAGCGATGGTCAAATCCTAGAAGTCTTGATTCAGGTAAGTGCTCCAAATTCATGCCTAAACTATTTGGACATCTGGTCTGTTCTACTGGAGGACACCTTACAACAGGCATTCCTGTGGGATTTCTGCAACCTCGTATTTCCTTTTGGGTTATGAACATCATATAAAACCTGTCTTTCTTATGGTATTTTGGTCCTTCCAGTTCTGGGCCAAATGAGGGAAGTGCCAAGATATGAAAATAAGAGAGCCAAATGCTAGCAAAGGTGACTCAATGGCGACCCCTTGGAAAAATAAAAAAGAAGGCTATCCTAGTCAATTTGTTTAAATACATGAAAAATATGGTGACTCTTTGATTTAATAGGATAGTCCCCCAAGCTGAAACCATTAAAAAGCCAGAGAAGGTCTGGATAACACCATGAAAAGATGAGAAAAAATGGTGGTTGACATGCCCATAAGAATTCATATATAATTGTGAAGGAAAATGTAAAAACTTATGTAAATATATAAAATAGATTCTTGAATTATCCAGAATGTGAAGGAAATGATGCTGGTCGCAGTTAAACTTTACTACATGTCGTGAAGTGCTAGGATTTTTAGAAGGAAGTTTTAATGCTTTTGGAAAACATTCCTTTATCAGCTCAGCATAAAACAGAATTTCCCTGCTAGTGATGATGTGCAACCCTCACCATGTCCTGAAGTTTGTCTGGCATAAGCATCTGCAGGCTTATCTGAACTATCTGAATCTCTTGAGCATCCAGGGTGAGGGCTTATTTTTCTTCATGTCATTAACACTATTAATATTCCCATCCAAGATCATTCTTTTGGGCACTGATTAGGAGCTATGATGCAGTCTGCAATAGGGGTCTGATCCTGTATGTTACTCGGAACCCACAGTTGCCATTAAAGAAAAGAAGTTGAGAGCACTTTACACCTTGCAAATAGTGCTTAGCTTCTCAGAGAATTGGGCCATAAGAATTGTCCAGGAGTTTGTCTGCTCACAGTAAGTTCTATTTCCCTTTATTTATTGGATTAAATAGTGGGCCCAATTCTGTTCCCATCAAATCAATGCAGTTTTTGACATGGTTTTCAGGGGGTCTCCTTAGGCCCCAGTCCTGCCACGGCCTGTATGCACACACAAGGTTCTGCTCCCATGGAGCTCGCTGCAGGATAGGAACAATTGCCTTCCTTTAATATGTAACTTGTCATCAGTCACATTTTATTTTATGGATCCATTTATAAAAGATAAATAAATTATCAGCAAGTGTTATAAGCATGTTAGACTCATATTAAGTGATATAGATGGTAATTAGCACATTGGTAGAAGGTGTCATAGATGACTATAAGCAACCTGTTTACCTTTTGGTATCTCTAACAATTATGGTGGTTAACAATTTATTAATACACCTATCAATCATTTATTAACCTACATGGACTATTTATAAATGTACACTTAATATAAGGCATCACCTTCTAATCTTGTCCATTTCTCTTGCCATGTTCATACTCTATTTTCCACACCAGGAAAATGAAATGTTTATTGGGGGTGTGTGAAAAATTGTGGCTCCTGCTATCTTTTACTTCATTATTTTCCCTGTTGTTGCTCATTACTTGTTGGCAGTTTATTTTAGATTTTACAAATAGTAAAAGCAGCAGCAGCATTTGGCTTTTGGATTCAATAGACACATATATTTTAATCTAAATGACAATATTTAGCAACAAAACTGCTTCATTTTAGCTTCACTGCATTTCTTCATGTGTGGGAACTATAATTTAAAAATAATAAATGCAACAAGATGAATATATAGCTTCCATTAATTCCAAATACTGCTTATTTTCAGCACTTTTTAATTATTTGAGTGTACTCCTCAGTATACTTAATTGGAATGGAAAAATCATTCAAATTTCAGACCATTTGCGATTACCAATTTATCTACTGCTTTCCATCCAAATTACAGAACTTCAAAATAACATTGCATTTTGAGTACTTTTTTTTCCTGACTGGTAGAAAATACTGAATTAGTTGAGTAAGAATGTCTCGGAAGCTGGCAGCGTTGTAAACAATGGCATCTTATATGAATTATTAAACCACAAAAGCACCATTGAAATAATGTTACAGAACTGACATAAACCCAAGGATATTCAATGTTAAGCCTGAGATTCTGTCCTTAATTGCTGCTAGTTGTGCCTATCTATTTCACCTAGGGTGACCAGATGTCCTGATTTTATAGGGACAGTCACGATATTTGGGTCTTTGTCTTATATAGGTGCCTATTGCCCCCCACTCCCTGTCTTGATTTTTCACACTTGCTATCTGGTCACCCTAATTTCACCACATATCTGGACACCATGAGATTGAATCGCTGTAGAGAGATTTTTCTTGATGTGCAATGGGGAGTTGGTAGAAGATGATGGACCAGATCCTCAGCTGGTGTAAATTGTCAAAGCGCCATTGACTTAAACTAACTGAGTTGTGACAATATACACAAGTTAAAGATCTGACCCCGAATTTTAGCCTCCCCTCAGAGTGTGACGGCTTTTGTGTGTGTTAACGCGAACTGGATGAGTTTCCTTCTTTATTGTTTTTTAACATAATTAAGAATTTCCTGGAAGAATTGATTGGGGGGAGGGGGGAAGAGAGAGAAGTCAGATCCTTTGGAGTCATCTTGGCAGTGTGCTCTTTATAGGTAACTCCCAGAAAAGAGAGACAAGATGGGTGAGGTAATCTCTCTCTTTTTAGTTGGACCAACTTCTGTTGGTGAGAGAGAGAGAAACTTTTGAGCATATACAGCGCTCTTCTTCAGGTCAGAGAAACTTACTCAGAGTGTCACAGGTGGAACAGTTTGTTTTAGCATAAGTAGTTAACACACATTTCAAGGGACTATTCAAGGCAAAGTGGCACATTAAGTCATAGTGGTGGTGGGGGGAAGGGAAGAAGGGGGAAAGCTGCGGGGTGGGGGGAGGTGGTGTTAGTCAATTATACATTGGTGTAATAGGCCATAAATCCAGTGTCTCTATTCAGCCCATTATTTTTATTGTCTAGCAAAATTATGAATTTAAGTTTCCAGACTCGTTGCTACTGGGGCATTTAGTGCATTGGATGAGGTATATCGCATGTTGAGAGATATGTGTAGGACCCATGGATCTCGAAAGGTGTGTTGTGGGGGATGTTGATTATTGCAGCAGTGGAGATATGTCTGCAGATTTGGCATCTGTTGTTCTGTCAGGTTCTGTTGCGGCTTTGTTTTTCTGTGGCGAGGTTGCTTCTGATGATGAGCTTGGAGAGGTTGGGGAGTTGTTTGTTTGAAGGCCAGAAGAGGGGATTCAGGAAAGATTTCTTTCACAATGAATAGCAATTCTGGGGGTGAAACCAATCACTACACTCTTGAATGAACTTGCACAGAAAAATGATAAAAGACAAAAACATGTTTTCACCTGTGAATGAACACTTTTCACAAAGCAATCACTCTAGATCTGACCTATTAGTTCTCAACCTCAAAGGAAACCTGCACAGCACGTTCAAAAGATGAGCCTGGGAGCTTAAATTCATAACTTTGCTAGACACTAAAAATCATGGACTGAATAGAGATGGTGGATTTATGGTTTATTACAACGATATGTAACTTACTAGCACCCTCCCCCGGGGCTTCCTCCCCCTTATTCCTTTCCTCCCTATGTCTGAACGGGGTGTTAACAGATCAGTTCACCTTGAAATATGCGTTAACTGCTTATGCTGAACAATCTGTTCCATCTTGTATTTAGCTGTGACACTGAGGGTATGTCTTCACTACCAATGTTAAAGCGCTGCCGTGACAGTGCTTTAATGCAGCTGGGAGAGCTGTAAAAAAAATCACCCCCATGAGGGGAGTAGCTACCAGCACTGGGAGCACTGTCTACACTGTCACTTTACAGCGCTGAAGCTTGCAGTGCTCAGGGGTGTGTTTCTTCATACCCCTGGAGTGAGAAAGTTTCAGCGCTGTAAAGTGGCAGTGTAGACAAAGCCTGAGTTAAGAGCTCGGGGGAGTTTGAAAGCTTGTCTTTCTCTCCCGGGCAGAAGTTGGTCCCATAAAAGATATTGCCTCACCCATATTGTCTCTCTAATATCCTGGGAGCAACACAGATACAACCATAGGTGCTGACTCCATGGGTGCTCCAGGGCGGGGGTGGAGCCTTGGAGCCAGGGGGCAGCTCACCCTGGCTACAACAACACTGCATGCCAGAAAAGAAGCATATACAGTGCTTAGTTCGGAGCGGGGAAGGTCCACAAGGGGTTGCACACCTGGCACAAAAAAGATTGAGTTGGGTTGCTGAGAGGTTGCATTGTATAGCTGCTGATGTTAGATGTTGATAGACCACCCCCTCAACATTATATAAGATGTAAGTTTTTCCACCCTATAGAGAAACAGCTGCACGGGCCTTCTGCAACAGAAGCCACAAAGAAGCATTCTGTAATGGGGCGAGGGACTGGTGTTGGTTACCATTTTGGAGTGGATAATATTACTGATCCTTTAGCAGCACTATCTCTGGGCAGTAATGAGCCATTCAGTGTGGGGATGGGCACCAGATGGAAAGCAGGCAAATGTTATTGCTACCTTTACAGAACTAATGCATTTGCGTTGATGCCATTCACCTAGAACCTAGGCCACTGTGAGGATTACTCTGACATACTGTGATGTCTTGTAAGAGACTGTGCAAATCAACCCTACTTTTTCCCCCCCTTTATGGTTGTTAAAAAAAAAAAAGTTTCCTATTGATTCCAGTTAGTAACTGGATTTTACAGCAGAAATTTTTTGACTGTTAATTCTTGGGCTAGTGATCCTTCAGAAGATCAGCTGAAGGATTTTAAAGTTGTCTGCTGGATTTATATTAGGGTGACTTTCTGCTACCTCCTACAGAGTTATGGGTATCCAGATACTGCATTTCTATTAATAAACCAACAGGGACACTTATGTTAGGCAGGTCTTCACTATATTTCCCGATCAGTCTGCAGAAAAGAATCATAGACTTCACTCACGGTTCAATCAGTCACAACTGCTTCAGTTGAGCAGGGAAAAAAGAGCCTTGTGCCAAAGCCTGTGTGTGTCTGCATCCCTTCACTGACTCTCCCACAAGTTTTCTCCAAGTTTCGGTTTCTTATCCTTGACTATAAAGCCCTGCACAGCTCTGCTACTTCCTCCTCATATCATTCCCTTCGCTTTTCCCATGCTGCCTACCCCAACTGTCCTTCTCTTCTCTATGCTGACTTCTTGGTCTGTCTGTGATAGGATTCCTTTGTGTTCCAGATGCTTGGTTTCTCTTCATTCAAATCGCTCTTGTTTTACAAGTGTGTGCTACAAAACCAGCTAATGCTAATCTGTCACAGGATCTTTCAGAGAGAGGTATCTTCATCTAATTGAGGCTGAACTATCCAATCCATAACTACCCGGGGCATTGTTTCAGAACCATACTGTGTCCAGTTTAGGTTCTAACTCCATGTCTTTCCCCTCTTGGTATGGTGCTGAGCACCACTGATGGTAATCAATAAATAGATAAATAATGAGCCAAATCCTGAGGTTCTCACTCAGTTTCTGTTCAAGTCACTATGAGATTTTCTTGATTAAAGGACTTTTATTAAAGCTCTTCAGGATTTGGTCCAACAATAAGTAGCACATAGTAGGGCCAACCCCCATCCTTGGCCACACACAGTAAATATTTGGGCAAAGAAAACCCATCCAGGGAATATCTATTAATCCTCTCTTAACCTGATGTACCACAGAGAGTTTTCCTTCATGTTCTGCAATCTTCCATCCCTAACAACTGGGTGAATGGGACCATTTAGCCTATAAGGATGTTTTTTCAGTGCTGATGTCTGTGGTGACATCCATAAGGACTTCCAGGACTGGCAGATGGTGTGAAGTATTTCAAATGAGTGGTGGGCCAAACTCAAAAAGTTCAGTCTAAACGCTCAAAAGTTGAGCTGATTGATGCAAACTGTCTCAACTTAAACCAAAACCCAGCAGCTACCCCAGACAAAGAACATCTGTACAAAACAGCAACACTAGCCACCTTGCTGACTTTCAGGTGAAGGAGAATTTCTCATAGACTTAAGGTCAGAAGGGACCATTATGATCATCTAGTCTGACCTCCTGCACAATGCAGGCCACAGAATCTCACCCACCCACTCCTGTAACAAATCCCTAACCTATGTCTGAGTTACTGAAGTCCTCAAATCATGGTTTAAAGACCTCAAGGTGCAGAGAATCCTCCAGCAAGTGACCCATGCTCCACACTGCAGAAGAAGGTGAAAAACCTCCAGGGCCTCTGCCAACCTTCCCTGGAGGAAAATTCCTTCCTGACCCCAAATATGGTGATCAGTTAAACCCTGAGCATGTGGGCAAGACTCACCACCCAGCACCCAGGAAAGAATTCTCTGTAGTAACTCAGATCCCACCCCATCTAACATCCCACCACAGACCATTGGGCATATTTACCTGCTAATAATCAAAGATCAATTAATTGCCAAAATAAGGCTGTCCCACCATACCATCCCCTCCATAAACTTATCAAGCTTAGTCTTGAAGCCAGATATGTCTTTTGCCCCCACAACTCCCCTTGGAAGGCTGTTCCAGAACTTCACTCCTCTAATGGTTAGAAACCTTCATCTAATTTAAAGTCTAAACTTCTTAGTGTCCAGTTTATATCCAATTTCATTCCTTTTGTACACATAGGTCGTTTGATAACTTGAGTATAGATCAAGGGGATGAGAATTTCATCCTAGCCCTACCAACAAATGTGTTGTATTTTTTTTAAATGAACCCATATTGTAGATACAAAGCTCTGATTCTGCAAACATTTAAGCACATGCTTAACTTTAAGCTCCAGTGTAAGGATCTGTAAAATTAAGCATGTGAATGCTTGCAGGATATGAGCCTTACAGCATACAAATGTTTTGGAAACTAACAAACTTGATGACTAAGAATAGTCAAAACACAGAATTTTATAACTAAACAAACTGCCACTACTCCTCTCTTCTACCCCCCCGCAACCCCTCAAAAAGTTTCAGGCTAAAATCTTACTCACCAACTTTCAGTCTAGCTCACATATTTATGAGCCAATTGTAGCCCCCTGAATATAGGAATTTATAATGCACACGCAGAAAATCCTTTATTACCCTGGTGGTTGTGGTGAGTGCTATTCTAGTACTAAACAGTAAATTCATCAATAGGATTAATGCTGCAGTTGTGGAGGAGATATAGAAGTAAGAGCTGTAATGATTTACAGTTTGAAGTCACAGTTGATATGAAAATAAACATTGAATCAGTTCCTTTCTATATGTCCCCGTTCCATTAGAATAACTACAGTAGGTGACATTTTTCACATTTTTAATTGGTGTTATGCTGATTTTATCAGAATTTCTGCTGATCAAAGCGAATTGGCTGTTTATTTATTTTGCAATGAAGCTAACTATTCAGTGCAAATTTAATGTACTGTAATGAATTTTGAACATCCTCCTAGTCCGATTAGGAAGTGTGTGAATCAAGACTTTCTCTTTCTGTCGTTCTTGTAAGAGTTGAAATAATTACCTTCCCTCCACCCACTCAAGTAGTTAACATTTAATATAGTGACATTTTTCTTTAAAAGGTTTCAGTGCATGTTTTGCATTAATCCTTACAAATTAGTATTGGAAATAATTCTGTCCCATGTTCCCTACACACATGCACAGAGCCCACTTAACCCAATCCTACCTGTATTGCTTTAGACTTATGGCAAATATCTTAATTATTAGTTGATTTCAGTAGCTTACAGAACAATTAGTTTTTATGCTATTTACACTTCAGTGGGTTTGGTTTAATTAGCTTCTTTTATGTTATTTGTCCATATATATAAATCATACAGGGTTTAAAAATATTAATGATGCATTTTATGTCAAAATTTCCTACCAATCATGACACTCCATAAATCCACATCACCAGCGAAAAGAGAAGAAGGAAAGTTTTCAGAATCTGCTAAAAGACTAAGTAGAAATAACTGTCTGACACGTTGATATACTTCTGTACTTAGTCCCAGATTCACAAAAGAACTTAAGCGTGCATTTAAGTGCTGTAGTGACTAGGAAAGCTTTCCTGAATCAGGGCCTTTGTCTCTGTGGTTTAATGGCATGTTATAAAGAATTTGGTACTGCTTTATTTTTTCCGGGATACCAGTACTTGGGTTGCCAACTAATTTTCACTCACTAGAACATTTACAATAGTGCATCTGTACGTGTTCAGACTTTGAGTTGAACTAAGACTGGTTCAAATATGGCTGGAGCTCCATGTGAAAATGTGTGATTGGTACCTAGGATTCATTCTCTTGGTGTTTCTAGCCATAACAACAATACAATGCAAAAAGATCTGAATACAATCAAATGTGGCCCAGTTTTCACCTTGGAATACACGTGTGCAATTCTCAGTAGAGGCAATGGAGCTGAAGTAAGTTTTGAGCCAGTGTGCAGCTTTTGTACATAAATACGTAGGTTCTTTCTGGGAGCAGCTATGAGGAATTGGATTCTTTTGTTTTTCCTTAATGCACTTTCACTACAGAATTTCGGAAACAACTTGCAATGAAACTTAATTTTTCAGTAGGTCATATGGGGGTCAATTTTCAAATGCTGGGCACTGTAATTATGTTTTAGCCATACACAAGGAGCAGCAACTGTGCAAGTTCAGTTTGAAGAAACACTATTTTAGATTAAGAGCTGTGAGGAGGAGTAAATATTAAGTCTCTGCGAGAGAGTGTTGTGTTTGCTGTGTGTGTGTGTTTCTCTCTTCTGACAGTGCACTGAAATGAAAACAGCGGCAGCTTGTCTCTATAAAACTGGGGATTTAAAGGTGCAGAGCATAAAAACAAAGGTGCTTTACTTACACAGCTAAATACTCTACAAATCAATTTCCAATCTGAATTTGGATGTGTAGATCAGTATTTAGGTGCATAAAATGGGCTTTTTGTGTGTCTGTCAGTTTGAGTGCCCAAATGAGGGCTGTCAACATCTTCTGAATGCATCCAAATAAGAAAACTGAGTGAATAGTCTGGTTTCAGAGTGTAAATTATTATTTAGAGTGGGGTAATAACTTTGGTCGTGACTTTTCTTGGTAAAATCTGGCCTACGTTAGAAATGTACTGAGACAAATTCATGCTGAGGCTTTCTTTATGGCCTAATGACATTTTAATTAACAAAATATAGGAATTAAAGATGTGGACTCTTTTTACCCAAATTTAGTTAGAATCCATACATGACTGTAAAATAAAGCTGATTTACAACGAAAAGTAGAAGAATTGGTGGTTACTTGGGGTAATAGAAAATATACAAACTAAGGCACAGAGCCGTGTACTTTTCATTAAAGAAGAGATGACATTAATAACTTTGACTATAGAGACAGTGGCTACAAACTACTTACAACAAATTCCAACTGTTAGTTTGGGAAATTGGTAGCCTAGTTCAATAGACCCAGAGGTACTGTTGTACCTAATCAAACAGAAAATTTGAGTGAAATGCCACACCATCATCAAATGAAATCATTTGTTTAGTCAGAGATTTTCACTCTGTTGCTTACCTGTTTTAGGCTATCTTGAGATTGTGGGCAGATTGGCATCTAGAGATGAGCCTGGAATGAACTATCCATCCACCTATGGGTATACGCCAATTTAAAGATGCAACACACACAGGACAAAATCATAAGTTGTATAGCTACATATACGACACAGCACCTCGCACTCGAATGTACCTAATAATATTTCAATAGTAATGAAACTTAATTTCTAGTTTCTCATGCCTGGAAGCCTCTAAGAACATGAAAATTAAAACATATTATTATAAAGACACTCTGCCCAATAAATAAAATATAAAGAAACATTAAGTAAACAAAATAGGATGCAATGAATTAAATAATTAACTTCTCCCAAAAAGGGCCAACGTGTCCTAGAAAATTAATCTATACTGACCCAGATGAATTTTATTTATTTGTATTATTGTAGCATTTGGAGCCCTGGTCATGAACCAAGATCTCATTGTGCTAAGTGCTCTACTAACACAGAGCAAGGACTTTGGGATCTTTCTTAGTCAATACTTCGAGGACACTCTATCACAGATGGGATACAAGTGCTATGTACCTTGCTATCAAATTTAATTACCTTGATTTAAAGAGTTCTCAGTAAATAAGGTCACAACAACTATGAACACTACCATCCACTGTATGATTCTGTTAGATGGGAATTTGTCATGTTAGCATTGGGGATCACTCCATCAAGCTTCCAAGCATTAGTGAAAGAATTAATTCCACAGTTTGTTAAACTGTCTGTTTATATGTCACACTTAAGAAATCTGCACCTCCTGCAGAGCAGCATGAGACAGTATTATAGCAGTACCACCAGCTCTGGTCATTTCCAATTTGAAAACACTTTTTTTGTTCCACAGTATTAAGACTTGGTTTGTTCCCATCACAAAATCATCACAAAATGTGGCATATCTCAAGGAGAGTTAGCCCTGGTCTACACTGGGGGGAGGGGAGGGGAATCGATCTAAGTTACTCAGCTTCGGCTACGTGAATAATGTAGCTGAAGTCGACGTACTTAGATTGACTTACTGTGATGTCTTCACCGTGGTGAGTCGACTGCTGCCACTCCCCCGTCGACTCTGCTTGCGCCTCTCACAGAGCTGGAGTACAGAGTCGACGGGAGAGCGCTCGGGGGTCAATTTATCGTGCCTAGACTAGAAGTGATAAATTGATCCCAGCTGGATCGATCACTGCCAGCCGATCCGGCTGGTAGTGAAGACATACCCTTAGTTTCTGTTCAGGTGATGACCATCACAGAGGCTGTGGGGGTCAGTTGCATTGCAGAAATGAGGAATAGGAGGACAGAGCTTGTATAAGCATCTACCTTGCTGAGACTCTAGCCAAAACTGGTAGCCTGTTACTTTCCTGAACATTAAAGCCAAGAATTTCAAAAGGGATTAGTGATTTTGGCTGCACAGTTTGAAGTGCCTTAAATGAACTCAATGTTCAGAAATTGTTGGGTACCTATCCTCTGAAAAAATCAATCTCTTCTATCGTATCTCAGGTTGGGGTCCCACACCATGGGCACCCAAAAATGACTTGTGACTTCTGAAAATCTTGGCCTCAATTCTCTCACCAGATTTAACAAGTAACTAACCAAAAATAAAGCATAGACTCTAGATGAGTTCCCGGTCTTTGGGATAGAAAGTTAAGTGGAAAGATTTCTGAAAAATGATTATGTTTTGAGTGCAATGTGCCATTATGTTTATGAGAAAGAAAAATGTTTCCCTGTTGTTGCTATGATAATGGGAAGCCAATGGAGGGTTTGCCTGCATAAATACTAGAGGGTGCAGTCCAAAGCTGATGGATGGATGAATGAATGAATGAAAGATGTTTTGATTGTTACTTATCTCCAGGATATACTGAACAGGGCCAGCCTTAGGGAAAATGACACCTTGGGCAAACTTGTATTTTGGTGCCCCAGCCCCTGATGCCTCCCCGGGCTCCCTACCCATCCCACCCCCTATTGCCCCTGGCCCCTGCTGCTTCTCTATCCTCCCTGGCCCCCGCTGCCTCTCCCTCCCCCTCCCCCGGATTACCCTTGTACCCTAGGCCCACCCCCACTTCTTGCTTCTTTACCATGGCACCCACCTAGACCACAGCACCCTGGGCAGTTGCCTACATTGCCCACCCATAAGGCTGGCTCTGATACTGAAATTTTACCTTTTGGTACTATGGTTAGGGTATGTCTACACTGGCAATTTCTGTGCCACTTTTATTAAAACGCTGGAATTAAACCACTGTTGCATGTCCACACTGTGCTCCTTGTGAAGCTGGACCACATCCACGTTAGCAGCTCTTGCAATCGCAAAGAGAGCAGTGCATTGTGGTAGCTATTCCACTGTGCAGCTGGCTACAGGGTGCTTTGGGAAGGGTTTGCAATGCTTCATGGGGCAGGCACAGCATCACATGATGCAGGTTTCCCAATCCCATTGCTCCATGGGCATCCTACCTCATTGCCAGCTGCTTTTCAATTGCAGTGGGTAGGGCCAGATTAACTCTCCTGTGGGCCTGGGGCTATAAGATTTTGTGGGGCCCCTGTATACACTTCTTTTTCCTAGGAGGGAGTTTGGTGCACGAGGGGGCTGGGGCAGGGGATTGGGGTGCAGGAGGGGTTGCGGGGTCTGGGAGAGAGTTTGGGTGCAAGAGAGGGATTCTGATCTGGGGCAGAGGGCTGGGGTGGAGCAAGGGGTGCGAGTTGCAGGCTCCAGCCAGGAGGAGCTTACACAGGCAACTCCAGACCGGCATCGCAGCAGGGCTCAGGCAGGCTGCCTGCATACCATGGCCCCACGCTGCTCCCAGAAGCAGCTGTCTGCTAGAACGGTCTCTGTGGCCCTTGGAGGGAGTGGGACAGCATCTCTCCGTGTGCTGTCCTTGCCTGCAAGCGCCACCCCCGTAGCTCACATTGCTCAGTTCTCGGCCAATTGGAGCTGTGGGGATGGTGCTGGGGCAGCTTGTGGAGCCGCCTCTGCCCCCAGCCAGGGGCCACAGAGAAGTGCTAGCAGCTGGCTGCTTCTGGGAGTGGCGTGGGGCAAAGCATTCAGGCAGCCTGCCTGAGCGCCCTGCTGCGCTGCGGGACTTTTAGCGGCCTGGAGTTGGAGATCGTTGCCTGTGATTTATTTTTGCCGGGCCCCCCTTGAGCCGGGGCCCTGGGCTGCAGCCCCTAAAGCCCCTGCCTTAATTTGGCCCTGGAAGTGGGGAGAGTGTGTGACAGGGAGTGTGTGTGTGTGTGTGTGTGTGTGTGTGTGTGTGTGTGGAGGGGGGAGGAGAGAGATGGTGTGTTTTGGGGGTAGGGTGACCAGACAGCAAGTGTGAAAAATTGGGACGGGGGTGGGGGGCAATAGGAGCCTATATAAGAAAAAGACCCAAAAATCAGGACCGTCCCTATAAAATTGGGACATCTGGTCACCCTATTTGGGGGACAGAGAGTGTGTCAGCACACTGTCTTGTAAGTTCAGACAGCGGCATGAAGCAACCGGTCCTGGGGGAGAGGGAAACCCTGCCATCAGCTCCTGCCTCATCCCTGGGCTCTCTGCACAACACTCACTCTCTCTCACCTGCCTCTGTGTTCAACAGCACGAGCATTCCACATTAAAGGTTTGCTTTGTGTCCCGGAGCAGATCAGCACAGCACTCAACCGCTGTCAGAAATGGTGCTTTGAATGGGGAAGGGTGCATGTCTCTCAGATAGCCAAGTTCAAAACAATGAGCAGAGTGGTCACTTGAGGCATTATGGGACAGCTCTGGAGACCAATTACAGCCCAGAAAGCAATCAAGGAGCCTTTGCGCAAATAGCCTTACGACTCTCATCGAGGTGGTTTTTTTTTTGCAGCGCTGCAACTGAGGAGTTTCTGCACACAATGTGGCTTGGCAGTGTGTACACATCTCCAGTTCGAGTGCAAAAAGATGCTTTACTGTGCAGAAACTTGCTCGTGTAGACAAACCCTTCTTAGACAGTTACTGTATTCCCCAAAATAACACTAATAGAAAGTGCTTCCTGAAGGGGTTACATAAAAATAATTTATATTTAAAACTGTTATGGTCAATTTGTTGTTTGTATCTTGTAGTTCATTTAATCAGGTGAAACAGTCAAAGCCGCGATTTGTGGAGTGCGTCTGATTTCATAGCAAATGTTTTCCATACTTATCTCAGTAGCTATGCTGGAATCTGTCTGGTCTGTTAAGGTTTGGTAGCTTTAGGAATAAATGAATATTCAGTCCTTCTCCCTGGGTACAAAGTAAAATAACCAGTAATTAGTATAATATTTAATACTCCTATTCAAAATAAATAAATCTTTTGTTTTAAAAAAAATCTAATTATTATAATGTAGCAACTTCTGTGTGTGTAACTGAAATTGAATGTGCTGTTTTGAAAATGCTTTTAAGCTCTCATTTACATGTTTCCAGATCAATTAATTATTCCCCTTGTATGCATAAAACAGAACTCTAGATTGTACTTGCATATATTATTCATTTTACCATCTAACTATCTTCTAAGTTTAGCTGATTCTAATATTTTAATATTACATTATTATTATACCAGTGGTATTTGTCTTCTGATATGAAAGTTACTCTTGTCTGCATTTAGTTTCATGATCAGTTTTAATACAAAATGGGTTCTGGAATCTCTTCAACCAGCTTATATAGTATTGGCTGTAGCTGTTATAACTTGATGCTGATATATTCCTTAATGGACTTCTTTTATGTTTCTGTTAGGACCTGATCTGAAGCCCATTAAGGCAATGGAAAGACTCCATGTGCTTTGAATCAGGCCCTTGGACTATAAGCCCCTGGGAGTAGGGAACATTTTAGTCTATGTTCTGTTCAGGATGGCATACATTTATGGTGCTTATATCCAGATTAATCAATAGCTTTTTATTATCTTCTCCTGATATCCAAGTGATCTAACTACTAGCATTGCTGAATTACATGAGCTATCCCTGGGCATATTTTATTCTTCCAGCAGAAAATGGTCTGGATGGGGAGGTTTACCCTGAAAGAATATCTGGCTTCAATAGCTCTTCAGTTGTGCCACTCTGCTCCCCTCTGAGGTTGGGTCTACACTACAGAGTCAGATCAATGCAAAGCAGCTTATGTCAACCTACCTGTGTAACTGTCTACACTAAAATTTCGCTCCTGCCGACGTAACTGCCCTGCTACACTGACTTTATAACTCCTTCTACACCAGAGGAAGAGAATCAGTGTTGATGGAGTGTCAACTGTGCTGCTTACGTTGACCATTTCTGGCTTTTAGAAGCCATCCCACAATGCTCCACGCTGACAGGACAATCCTTGTGAGGAGACACGCAGCTGACATGAGGCATGTAGTGTGGACATGTAAAAGTGATTTAACTACTGCAGCGGCTGTATGCTGATGTAAATTTAGGTGGACATAATTTTGTTGTGTAGATATGCCCTGAGAGATGGGACTTGTGACTGCAGAGTTGACATGGCCTTCCTACCGCTTCCCAACACCACTGACACTGTTGCTGCTCTTGTCCTTGATGGTTCAATTTTCACCTACTCCAAAGGGTGCACTAATGCTCAGCCAGCATCAGTAACTTGCATTTCTTAGGCCTGATTTCCAAGAGGCTGTCAAGAGGTAGCATGTTTCCTCAATTTCCTTCCTCCATGTGGTCATGTCCCTCTTCCTTGTATTCACCAGAGCATGTCCCATTGTTGCTGCTGGTGGCTACATTGTTGAAGCATTGTGTGCAAGTGCAGTTGAATGACTTGAGCAAAGGTGACCCGTAACTGTGGATAGTGGGAGGGGGGCAAAATTGAGAGGCTGTCTACGGGCATGTGACCAACCCTCTGCCTCCACCCTCTGAAACTTTATATTATGTAGACAACGTGCACTAGCAACTTCCTCCTCCTCCTGCTGCTCTCTGTCCTGTGGCTGCCCAGCCCCTTGCAGAGTTTGCAGGCATCCCTCCCTGCCTGAACTATCCTCAATCAATTTAACAAGTGTTCAAAACAAAACCAACAGAAGAGACTGCACAGTCCCCCATGCGCCCTCAGAATGGGTGGCACCAGGATGGGACGGTGCTTGGGATTGCATTGTCTCAGTTAACAAGTTGGAAAATTATCAGTCACTTTTTGTTGGGCGGGGGGAACGTGACACCCCTAAATCACCTTCTCCTTGAGAAGGCACATTGGAGGCTGCTGCTGGGGGTGCTTTGAAGCAGCAGGGTCTGCCCCCACACCCTTTCCCACTCTTGCTTCCCACAGTCTGCTCCTCTCACTCACCCTGGGGCTCTCAGGCTGGATGGGGCTCCACCTGAGCTGCCTGGCGCTGAGCACCATATTGCAGTTCCTCTTCCAGATCTCAGAGATGCCCTCCACCGCCTCACCTCAGCAGGGAGCCTGCAAAGTAGGCAGTGGGAAGCACTGGGACTCCAGCAGCAGGGGAGGAAAAGCAGCCTCATATAGTGGGAGCATGGGGGAGGCAGCCCAGCCCACAGGCAGCCACCTTGCGGCTTCCTCCTTCCCCACGCTGCACAGACACCTGGTGAGTGTTGCCGTCAGGGGGAGCTGCTGCCTTCTTGCTGCTGGGCATCCCATTGGAGAGGATGAATGGACCCGTGGTTAGGGTGCTTGCATGGGACTTGGGAGACCAAGATTTAATCGCCTGCTCTGCCTTGCTGTGTGAGCTTGGGCAAGACACTCATTTGTCATATTGTGCCTCCATTTGACAAATGGCATAGTAGCTGTGCCCTACCTCACAGGATATGTGAAGATAAATACATAAAGATGGAGAAGCCATTAGATACTATGCTTTTGGGGGCCATGTAATACCTAAGATGACCAGGTCATTGTTGGGGCTGCAGGTTTGTCATGATGGGAGGAAAAAGTCATGGATGATGTGACTTTGTTATTTTTTCCCATTTGTGACTTTTTTGTGTGTCCATGACTCATCCTGCAGCAGCAGCTCCTGTGGCTCCTATCCCACAGGGCTGAGCCCAGCTCCCTGATCTGGGCGTTGCGATGTGGCATGTGGGGTCATAATAGAGTGACCAGGTGTCCGGCTTTTGACTGGAACACCCGGTCGAAAAGGGACTCAGGTGGCTCCAGTCAGCACGACCGACCAGGCCGTTAAAAGTCCGGTTGGCGGTGCTGCAGCACTTAAGGCAGGCCAGTCCCTACCTCTCCTGGCTGGCACCATGCTGTGCCCCAGAAGCGTCCAGCAGGTCCACCTCCTAGGTGAGGGGGCCCCAGGGCTCTGAATGGGCTTCTGCAGGAACTGGCCAATGGGAGCTGGAAGGGGTGGTGTCTTCAAGCGAGAGCGGCACGTAGAGCCTCCTGGAGCCCTCCCCCACAACTAGGACCCAGACCTGCTGGGTGCTTCTGGGGCATGCGCAGAGCAGGAGCTGCCCGAGGTGAGCCCCTGCCCCAGCCCTGAGCCCCTCCCCAAACCCAGAGCCCCCTCGTGCACCCGAAACTCCTCATCCCTGGCCCCACTCCAGAGCCAGGACTCCCAGTTGAGAGCCCTCACCCCCTCCTACACCCCAACCCCCTGCCTCAACCTGCAGTCCCCTCCCACACTCCAAATCCCTTGGCCCCACCCCCCAGCCTGGAGCCCCCTCCTGCACCCCAAACCCCTCACCCCCGGCCCAGAGCTCTCACCCCCTGCCCCAGCCCAGTGAAAGTGACTGAGGGTTGGGGAGAGCGAGCTACTGAGGGAGGGGGAAGGTAGTGAGCAGGGGGTGGAGGTGGGGCCTCAGGGAAAAGACAGGGCTAGGGTGTTCAGTTTTGTGCAAATAGAAAGTTGGCAACCCTAGGTCATAATGCCACTCAGGTTTGGCCCAGCTGCCCCTTTGTCATGATGGGTGGATGGGGGGCACCAGACCTGAGCAGCACAGCAATCCAGCAAGCCAATGTTGTAACACCCAGAGCAGCCCCACGGGCCGCAGGAGCTGCTGCTGCCCAAGGTGAGGGCAGGGCGGTGTCTCAACCCTGGGGAACACAGGAGCCACTGCTGCCTGAGATATGAGTGGGGCAGGCTTACTCTCTATTATAGGGTCCAATCCTCGGGGACACATGATCTGCCACTGACCAGGGTGAGTGAGAATAGCGTCCCCCCCCCCACTGTCTCCCATCTGCATCCAAGCCAGGATTAGGGTTGTGGTGCCAGGGCACTGTATGCTGCTGTGGGTGGTTGGTGCCCCTTATTTTGCCAGGGTATTTTCAATTTAGGGAAACCCATGACTTTTACTAAAAGTCTCTGCCTTTAAAACTGAACTGGATCTTTAGTAAGAGAACTATTTACAAAGGTGCTTCAACTGCAGCTAGCATCCAAGCCATGTACATACAGACTGACTTCCTGCTGCCTGTTCCAAACTCTTCCCTCCTGCAACCTGTGCTCCTCAATTCCAAGTTCCATGCAAGGTAATACACTGTTTGATTTGGCAGCCACAAGCTAGAAAAGAGGAAAGAGGGATTTGTTCTTAAACATTATTTCTATCATTGGCTTGACGCTGCCCTTGATAATTAGCATGCTGTATTTCTTTGGTTCATTTAAGGTATTTCTGACTAAAAATGAGAAACAAACAAAACCTGCTTTGTGCCTTGTTGTGGGTACCTCACAACACTTAACATGCCTTCTGCCACTTTCCTTGTTGTTTAGGCTTGGGTTTTTTATTTATTTTTATTTTTAGTTGAACATTGCTGAATAATAGGGGTCCATCTCTTTTGTCTCTGAATGATAGGACAGTAGACTTGGGAGCTTGATGAAGGGAGATGAGATGCTGTTCATGTTGGCTGAGAGTTCAAAATTTGGGTTGCCATTAAAAATAAAGGGGGAGAGGACAATGTAAAGAGTATACAGGGGATTCAGGCAGAACTATTTAATGTAAAGAGTAATAAACACTGGAAATAAGGTGCCCCATAAAGCCAGAGAAACAACTAGTCTAAATGAGATTGAGACAGCTCACTATTTTATGGAGGAAAAAGATGGACAGGAGAAGGTTTAAAGAACAGTGACAAGGCAGGGAAAGGTTGGTGAAGCTAGATGATCTTTTCCTATCCTACAGGTTCTTATCAATTCTTTTCATGTTCTTACCTAGCCGGGGAGGAGGGGAGGGTGTCATGTGAGTGAAAAGGAGTGTGATTAGCAAGACATAGGTTTTGGAACCATTTTGTATGTAATTACACACAAGAGTTTTACCTTCATCTTCTCATCTTTATCCCCCATGGTCAGATTCCATATACAGACTCAGTTCTTGCTTCCATTGTTTGTGCAAGGCCTTTTTGTCTCATAATTCAGTATTCCTGATTATCATGCACGTAAAACAGCATTGTTAAGATTGCAAAGTCAAGCGCTCAAAAGTTAGGAAATGCTAAAATGAATTTCATCATCTTGTGCGTATGCATTATGATAGTCTTGTATGTGATGATGTAATTAAAGACTATCATTTCAGCTGTTTTGTTATTAACAATGTTTATTATGGTAGTGCCCAAGGATCAACCAAGAAGGGTGCCCCATTGTGCTAGGCACCGTACAAAAACAGTAGCAGACACTCCCTGCCCAAAAGAGCTTACAGTCTAAATAGACAAGACAGACACGGGGTGAGGGAAAGGAGTAGAACACACAAGCACAGTGAAATGCACTCTAGATCTTGCCTGGATGTTCTGAACTGTGACCTCAATAAAATATGTATGTATCGTCACAAAAAAAGTACTGTTGGAGACCACAATATCAGAACAATCCACTCTCTGATTTCACTTAGGATATTTTGGCAGGTGTTTCTCAGTCATTTTTTTTTCTTTTGTGTTCTGCTTTGATCTTATTGTTCTTTTTAAAAAACTTAATTTATTTTTATGTGAATAATAAGTATGAATACTTTTAATAATTAATAAAGCTCTTTGGGGCAGGAACTTGCCTTATTTGTTTTGTGAATCTTTGTGCATTTTTACAATGGTATCTAAATAATTATTAATAGTAATAACATACATTGCTTCTTTCCTAACAAATTGGGTTAGGATCCTGGAGAGGTATCAGCAAATAATATGAACTTAGGCGATGAAGTTGTAAAAACCTTCTACAAAGCACTTTATAAAGGGGATTCTAACATAGACTATATCATGTCTCTGCAAGATATCATAAACCTCTTATTAGGGTCTGGATGCTCATGCTATCTTCCTTCAGTTCTGTCCCTGTCCAAGCAATTCTTCCTCTCCTCCTTTGTCCACTCTCACATCTCCAATCCCCAGCAAATCTTTACCTGGAGCGGCTCCCGGGTGGCAGTGGTGCGCAGTGGGGCTAAGATAGGCTGCCTGCCAGCCCCGGCCCCAGCCTTGCGCTGCACTGCGCTGCTCTACTCCCGGAAGTGGCTGACACCACGTCCCTGCGACCCTGGGGGCGGGGGGTAGAGGGTTCTGCGCACTGCCCTCACCTGCGGGTACCTCCCCCGAAGCGCCCATTGGCTGCGGTTCCCTGTTCCTGGCCAATGGGAGCTGTGAGGGGGGTCTGTGCCTGCAGGCGAGGGCAATGCATGGAGCCCTCTGCACCCCCACCCCACCCCAGGGGCCACAGGGACGTGGTGCCGGCCACTTCCGGAAGTGGTGCGGGGCCCGCGGTGCGACAGGGGTGGCAATCCCACAGGCCATAGTTTGCCCACCCCTGTTCTAGAGGGTGTAGAGCAGTGGTCTTCAAAAAAATGTTCTGGTGACCCAGTTGAATAAAATTGTTGATGCCTGAGACCCAGTGGAGCTGGGGCAGAGGGTTTTGGGGTTGGGAGGGGCTCAGGGCTGGGGCAGAGGGTTAGGGTATGGGGGTGAGGGCTGCAGGGTGCGGCCAGGGATGAGGGGGTTGGGGTGCAGGAGGGGGCTCAGAGCTGGGGCTGCTCCTGCTAGGGAAGGTGAAGATGGAATGGGAGGCCCAAATGTTCAGAATTGAATGCATGGACATAACTGCATGCGGTAAATTAACTATGTTCAGTCATGTAATTTCACATGAAATTGGGTGCAAACAATTCTGAAAATTTGGGTATATACCAAGTAATTCATATGGTAATCCTTTAATGCTTTCAGCTTAATACATTTAGCCAGCCTAAAATTTTAAAAAAAAGTTTTTAAGTGAAAACCCCCAACTGCTTGTGCTATTGTATAATTCTAGCCTTTCTGAATCTACAGCTAGAGCAGATGTGTGTATTAGGGAGTAGGAAGCCACCAAGAGGGCCATGAACTGAACTCTGAAAGCAACACGAGAATATTGACTATGAGGTAATTGCTTGCATCCATATAGAATATTCCAACACGGTAGTTCTCCTTCACACGTATATGATATAATCTCTTTCTCCTGTTCACTGCTACATTTTTGTAACACAGATACTCTCATGTGTTAGTGTCATGGGGTTTAGATGCCAGAACATCCCAGTTTTATTTTGCCACTGAGGATTACCCTAGTGTGATGTATTAAAATATAGACGGTATAGAAAGAAAGTGAGCTGTTTGTAACTAGAGTGACAGATAAGACGTCTGCTGGCATTAACTCCATTTACCTCATTAGAGTTATACCAGCAGAGAATTTGACCCCCCGTTTCTGTGCTAAAGAATGTGTTACATCTTATTTATTAAGTTTAGAGTTTTCAGTTCTGAATGGTGAATTTCACTGACTGTTGTGAGTTACATTGCAAAAATTCTCAAATTAATATTTATAGTCCTTTGTCCAGTGGATAATCCCAAAATCTCATGAAAGTGTCCCTTTTCAACCCGCTACAAAGTTTTGCATTAAACATAGCTGGCTCAAAGATCTGGCTCTGAATTTGAGAGTGAACTCAAGTTCCCAGGTCCCCTGCTGGTGAAGGATGAGTTTGTTATGGAAATGATGCAATTACAATACTTATTGGGGAGGGAGATGATAGCCACTTTGTTCTGAGAGTGCTCCATGTTGGCTGATTAAGCCACAAATGAAATGCAACCCTGACAGGCACATACTGCATGACACATTGAAAGAACCTCAGAAGTGAGTAACTGTGGTGTAGTTTTGTTCTGTTACCCTCTTTGTTATGAGAAAGGGTTCCAGGTGTGTAATTTTCTGTTTTCATTATCAGACACCAATCTGATTTAATAGGTTGATCATCTCAACAGCCTTTCAAGTATCTTGGTTGCTTGGCTGTCCTTGTTCTTAGGTAACAGGGGATCACTAATGGGAGTAGTCACTGAAACGTATAGTGAATATGGGCAATATTTTCAGAACAAGTTATTAAACTCCTGACCGTGATTGCATTTATTATGAAATCTTTATGCAGCTTCATAAATGCACATGATGAGTTACAAATTTAGGCCCCAATCCTGAAATACTTGTGCCTAACTTTCCTTGTGTGAGTAGTCCCATTGCAGTCGAAGAGACTATTCACGTGAGTAAAGTTACACATCTGTTTTCCATAGATAGTACAAGTTCCCTACACCAAGATGTTCCAGTCTAAATACAGAACTTCTGGGTGATCTTACTAGAGATAAGTTCATGGCGAGCTCAACCATCTGAGTTTGGCATGAAAATATACTAAGCTAGAGGTGTAAACATTCTCAGCATCTCACATTGGCCATGCAGTGATCCCAGTACTAATGCCCTTACCAAAGCAACCCTTCTATTGAAGTCAGTGAGATTTGCATGTGTAAATAGTTTAAGGGTTCATTCCTGCAAGGTGGTGGATCCCTGTCAATGCCCATGGGAAATGAGGACAGTCTGCATCTTGCAGAATCAAGCCTAGAGAAAGGAATTCAGAATTGGGCTCATAAGGAACATCTTGCCAAAGTTCTTAGTACAATGGCCTAGAAGTTTTGTCTTTACCTTGCAGTAGCTTGGGAATGGCAGAGGGCTGGATGCTACATATCTGCATAGCTTTTAAAACTCTGGCATTCATTACAACTTTCACTTTTGCAGGCGTTCAGATAGAAAGGCCAGTTCTAACTTGTATAACATTAGATTCGAGGCTCTTAAAGATGAATATTTCCCCAAAACTAAAGGTTTCCAAGTCTTTTTGCTAACGTGAATGAAATGGCCTGTATTGCTAACTGTGATATTGCCTAGTGTTGCAGCAGAAGTAGGAATCTAAGCACAAACTTTTTTGTAAATGATTTGGCCCAGTCTAGACTGATCATCAAAAAGCAGTTTATGTAGGGCATTATTTAAAATGAGTTTAGCCTCTGTTCTTAAACATGGTTTAAACTTTAGGGCTCAGTGTAGTCAGGGTCAAAATGTAACTCCTATCTCACATCCAGCAATAAATGGAAAAGATACTGTCAAACATAGCAATTATTCTAGTTGTGCCTCGTCACAAAGGGAACCTGAATTAATCTGCTTTTCTTACTGGTATACTGTGAACATTAGGCATATGCATGTGCACACTTATGTGAGTTTGCCAATTTGGTCCTAGTCCCTCCCCCCAGTCCCTCCTTACAAAAAAAAAGACCTCACATCTTTGCAGATTACTACCAATTTAAAAATAGAGTATGTTGCCCACTAGAGTTTTGTCAACACAGAGATTTCTTTAGCATGTTTGAAAATTATATCGTTTCATTGAAATTCTTATTCTAAGTGTGCTGGGGCAGAGTGTATATTAATGGGAGACTCTGTTAAAATCATACAAAGGGAATTTACAGGAAAACAGCTCCATAAATCTTATGCAGATGCAAAACTAACAGACATATGAAGGATTTGTATTTAGAAAAGAATCTCCCAGAGGGATGCTCTCAGCAGAAAATGAAAAGGTCTTCTTAACATTCAGTTGAACTATTAGAGCCATGTTTTGCTGATGCAAGCAGTAATATAGGTAAGGACACTGTCACAGTCCCAGATCTCAGCACTGCAAATTAGCAAGGTTTTAACTTGGCTCCAAATATCATGTTAGCTCCTTTTCATTATGAAAAACATGGGGATAGGGTAGTGGGACCCGGCATCTATTGGCAAAGCACATTATAATTGTTTAAGCAGGCCCCACAAGTCATGCATTTCAATTATTTGTTCAAAGCTGCCTGCAATTAAGAGTTGCAAACAAAGCTTTTGAATGCAAGTCAGACAATTAAAATGTTTCATGAGTGTATTAGAGAAAGAAGTTCTGAATTAGCGCTTTGAATACACAAGACCTTTTTATCTAATCTTCATTACCTTTCACTCTTTTGAAATAGAGATCACACACACACACACACACACACACACACACATATATATATATAATTTTTTTTCTCTCTCTCTTTGATTAAAACTTGACTGATCCCAGGAAAGATTGAATCATCCTAATCTTCCACTTGTACATTTGAATGTCTTTTGCTCCTTGAGAGATCATCCTTGTTGCCTCATAATGGCCCAGGTGCAAAAAGCTTTGCCCATGTCTGGCTTGTTCTCAAAGGGGGGTCGTAAATCACTTTAAGCATCTCTCCTCCCTCTTACCCCCTCTACCCCCATCATCTTCTTCCTTCCCCTTTGAAGAGGCAAGACTATTTTAGCTTGTGATTTGTGGCACTCACGCACTTAGCGTGCATCCCCTGTCTCAGTAAGCTAACAGACAAGATGTGGGAAGCACTGATGCATTGGCGTGTTAATGGGGATTCTGTGGATGTTGGTATTATAACTGTTGGTGGTGATCAGATCACAGCTGCTCCCAGGGGAAAGGCCTAACTTCTTTCTCTTTAACCATGAAAAACAGACTTAACTTCCCCACTTCTTTTAGGAGAACAGTGCTACTCGGGTCCTTTTTTCTCACTAATACCCTTTGAATGCCGGCTCTTGGCATTTAGAACTTACACTTTGTGAGTTTGTATAGCTTTATATATTATGTTTTTTGCTCTATGTGCTATAGCTGGACACGAACCCATAGCCTGGGAATTTTTAATAGTCTGTTTCCCTCTTACATCCTTGGCAGTTTTTGGAATAAAACTGGTTATTTTTAAAGGGGATTTAAAAAAAAATTCCAGGCAGTTACCGCTATTATGTTTGCTAATACATTTTGCTTTGTGCAGACCAGGATGAAATAATTATATCACTAAATTTCAATATCATTTAAATGATTTTTTTTAAACTGTGAAACCAGCCAAAGGAAATATAATGTAAAGGGTGACAGCTCTTCCATACCTTAACTCATGGCTTTGTGAAAAGAAAAGGCACAATGGCTTAAAGTTGAGCCTGAAGTCTTGTTGCCATTGAATTGTTCTGGGATTTGCTCATTTATTTCAACGTTAAAAACAATTTATGGGCTTTTTTTTCTCTTAAAAAGAATCCTTTTTCCTGAATGAGGGTAAAATGTGCATTATTTTATGAGGACAGGAAATGTTTCAAGGGTGGTTAATCTTATGACTTGGGTAAATTTGGGTTCATAGGTTTCTTTCTTTTTCTTTTTTTTTTAAATATGTAGTGCCATATGACAGACTGTAATAGCTTTTGTGGAGCCATTCTACTCTTGTGGGTGAATGTCTACATAGATTTTCCAAAGGCTTGTTAGTGAGATACTTTTGTGTAATAAGTACAAGTTTAGGATTCCTGTTCCTGCCCAGAAGCCCATTGACTTCAGCCAGCGTTGCGTGGGCATGGGGGTTTGCCCATTTGTATGAATTTGCAGGTTTGGGCTTATAGACCCCCAAACACACTTATACTTGTATGTAACTTGACTCACTTTAACTAGAACAAATCTGCATATACTATTAATGGTAAAACCAACCAAACAAAAAATCTCCTCCATGCTTCAGGACTTAAATCAATGTCTGACTAAGGCTACATCGACACTGTGGGCTAGGGGTGTGATTTCCAGCTCACATAGGCACACTTTTGCTAGCTCTCATCTGATGTAGCACATTAAGAATAGAAGTGCAGCCTCCGTAGTAGCTGTGGGTTCGGGCGAGTTTGTACTCAGGGTGGCTAGCACAGTGCCACTGATGCTCATCCTACTATGGTTACATGATTTTTAGGGTGCAAGCTCATATGAGTGGTAGCATGAATACATCTACATGTGCTGGGAATCACACCCCTAGCTCCACATGTAGACATAGCATATTAAGGGTTAGGATGAGACCTTCATGACAGGGCCAGATTTTCCCACTTCTGCCTGTTGCCTGGTTTCTTGCACTTTCCTCCGAAGTGTCTGGACTGGCCACTGTCAGAGACAAGATACTGGACTAAATGAACCAAAGGATCTGATTCAGTCTGGCAGTTCCTATGTTCCTATTGTCTGTGCATTACTCATACAAAAAATTACGCCTGGCAGCCCTTGTGGCAGATAGTTACTCCCTGTGGTCTTAGTCTTCCATCCTTGACACAAGCAAAACTCCAGTTGACGTGAAAAGGAAGTTTTGCCTCATTGAGAAGGGCAGGACTGGACAGGATCATTTGTAAAACTCTGGTTTAGTAAAGGCTAAAATCTCCGAGTGATTCCCTCCACCAAAAAGCCAACCAGACCAAACCAAACAAAAAGTTGCACATCAAGAGAGATGGACCACATTTGGATTAATCAGAGCTATTTATAACACTGCTGTTTGGGTTTCACAAATACAAAAAACCAAAACTGGTAAAATGTCTTTTATTTCTATAAATAGAAAATCATGTTTTAAAACTGCCAATAAACTTCGATCCCAGCCTGAGACTTCAGGCACAAACAGTGCAGGAATGAAAATAAAAAGAAGCCTTTGATATAAGACTACAAGGGGTGAGGGAAAAATATATATGCATTTAACTGAATTTAACTAAACAACATTCCTTTTTATTATGACATTTATAGTATTTAGTTAGACTACAATTCATGGTTCCTCTAGCACTATGGTAGCCTTGGTAGGAATGTACGGCTTATCCACATCCACCTATCCTTAGAACACCCTTGAAAGCGGATAGCCTACAGCAGGAGTTTCATTTTGAAGTGCAAGCTTAGTAAAATTAATTATATTTATATCACATGCCTGGGCCACTGGAAAATGACAAACAATAAATTATCAGATCCTGTGATTTTTATGTTGCTTTGCAATTTTCAGGCCTACTCGCTTACTCACTCATTCATTTTATGAGTGTTAACATTGCTGTTTCCTTCTCCTGAAAGACTTCAGAGACTGACAGGATGTGCAGAGGGGCAGCTTGGAGACAGCATCAGGGTCTCAGTTCAGCAAAGTAAATAAATAAAACAGCATGTGCAGCAGGTTTGCACAGGACAGCGTCTGGGGAGGGCTTTTTGTAATGAATAGGGCTGTAATGATTCAAAATGGATGGAGGTGTGGTAGCTGGACAGTTCCCCCCGCACCCTCAGCTTTTGCTAACTTTGCACCTTGAGGATGGCTTATAGGTGTGGTTCTATGGCCTGTGTCATGCAGGAGGCCAGATGATCATAATTGTCCCTTGTGGCCTTATAATCTACAAATCTGTGAACATGTCAAATATACAAATATTAAAAAAAGAAAACTTATGAGAGAAAAAGGGGAGATCCACAGGGACCAAAATCTCCACTCATATGGTAAATGCATCCGTGCATCGTTACTGGCCCTAACCTACCCAGACTGGATCTGGTTCCAGATTGAACTCTCCCAAAGTTTGTGGGGGAGGGGGTTTGGCCTTCCATTTTTGGCCCATCTCTAATGTATGGGCCTAATCCAAGCACACTGAAGTCAATGGGCAGACTGTGCTTTGGATAAGGCAGTAGTTGCATATTTAAAAGTGTATAATATTTATATACAAAACTTACAGGACCTGGCCCCCAGCTCCCATTGAACTCTGATGAAGAGATCAAAACCCCCAGCTTCTTCTGTTCCCTATCTGCTGCCTTTCCTCTCCCCACCCCAATGGAAGAAATACAGGAAACACCACATATTGCAACTCAACTTCCTTTATCCTTTGCTGGTTATTTCTCAGAATGGGAGCATAGGACTATTCTATGCCATTTCTACCCAACCACAAAATTCTCTGCATATTTGTTTATTTCTTTCTGCTTCATTTCACCCCAGTTTTGTAGGCTGCTTTTTTTTCTCTGCCTCCTTTGTCCTTGTATCCCTCCTTAAACAGAAAACACACCCAAGTAACCTTTAAGTTCACATTTCCAACCAATGATCATAGAGCAAGTTTGAAACTAGGCCATTTGAGTTCATCCATTACTTGTTGAAATATGCAATTCAAAATGGGAGAGCAGTTAGACTGCTTTGTCCACAGCACTTCCCACTAGGATATGTGGCCAGGCTAATATTACTAGTGTTGTTAGGTGTGGGTGGTAGGGGGATGATGGATGGAAAGCGAACTCACAATTTTCAGAAGCAGTCTATGCACTTCTCCCCATTGACATGAAAATGTACCTTTTTTGGCTAGTTGCCTTATAATCCCCATAAGTAGGGGGAGCTGTCTGAGACTGGGCCTCTCTGCCGATTACCTACTAAGAGGCTTTCCACTGATCCACATTTCCTTATGCTGGAGCAATGAACGTCGAGCAATGTTGTAAATCTATAATCCTTGACATGCTGTTTGTGCTGCAAAGCTTATTTGTGAGCTGTGATACGACTAGTAACCAATTCCTTTTTCTGTGTCAGATACACTGGATAATTATACAATTGTGGGTATATGTTTGTTCTGGTTTTGGTGTGTATGACTTGTAATGTAGCACTCTTCCGTTGTTGGTGGTGGTGGTGGTTGTTGTCAATATTATTGTGATGCTAGACATTGTACAAACATATAACCAAAAGATAATCCATGCCCCAAAGCACTTACAACCCATATCTAAGAAGAGAGAAAACAGGTGGTTATAAGAAAGAGGTGGAAGAGGACAAAAGAAACATCAATATTTATTATGAAGGGCTGGAAACTTACAGAAGTGTAAAATTAGGTTCAAACAGAGAGGAGTTCATCTGTCTTGGTCATGTGGGAAGTGGAGAACCATTTAAAGCTACAGGACAGTTGTGAAACCACTGATAGAGGCTTGCCGGTATTGTCTTGGTGGCAGCTCTATTTCTCCTTACATAAGTGGGGAATAATTTAAATCACAGTCTGGTGTAGATGATAAGCTTTGGGAAGGTGAAGCCGGAGATCATCTTGGGATCAGAGAAGGGAACATACAGAGTTTATGCTATCTCAGTCGTGGGCTGTAGACCATGCTTCTCCCTGGAAGGACGGGAATCAGCTAGCCATTTCTCAATCTAAGTTGGGTTATGGGTATCATGAAATTAGAAACCGCTATCATTTGAAAATGAAAATTATAAATGTTTCAAAAGTCTAGTAGTGTTTTATCATATATCATCGTCTAGGAAGCATATAGCACTAGTGTGGTATTACTGTCATGGTGGAAGGATGGCTTGCAGTAGAAGAGGTGATTAAGTGTCTTGCCTATCCATGTATGCCAGGAAAGCTAGCATAGTACCAAAGTAGCAGACTGTTTTTACATGGATATGAGTATATAAAGCTGCTTCCCCATGATATATATGTATTCATTGTGATCAGACCTGTTTAAATACAAGTCTATCCTAAGTTCATGTCATTATTACGCTTATTACACCAATTCATTGAGAGAGGGTAAATCCAATCAATAAGTTTTATTCTTTTTCCTGGTCAGGTAATATTCCCTCCAAACAATTCAAGTCAAAGAAATCTTCACAAGAGGGGTCCTGCCCCTGCTATGGCTAAATATTACTTTCAAAATACAGCTATTTTACCTGCATTTCAAGTATCAATTCCCAATCTTTTCTATTGGAAGGGTAAAGGCACAATAATGCTGACAGCTCTCTGAAGTTCCAGGATATACAATTAAAGGACTTTTCTTGTTTATCAAGCTGTTATTCTCCCAGCACTGTTGTATGGGTCTGAAACTTGGACAACCTATAGATACCACTTGAAAGTCCTTGAGAGGCACCATCAATGCTGCCTTCGTAAGATTCTGAACACCAATATTAGTGTTCTGGAAGAGGCAAAGACCACCAGTATTGAGGAAATGATCATCCGTCAGCAATTCTGCTGGACTGGTCACATTGTCCAGATGCCAGACCATCACCTCCCAAAACAGGTCCTGTTCTCTCAGCTGAAAGAAGGGTACCATAACGTGGATGGACAACAGAAGTGTTATAAGGACTTGCTGAAGGACAACTTAAAAAAGTGTTGACATTGACACTTGGGAGACACTTGCCCATGATCCCTTAAAATGGAGTGAAGTCCTATGTGATGGTCCCCTCCATTTTGAACTTGCTCGCTGACAAGCCGAAAAGGACAAGAGGCGCAGGAGGAAGGAGAGACTGGTTCCCAGTCATGGTCAACAGCCTCCTGCTGAGCCTGGAAACATCTGCCCTCATTGTAATAGAACTTGTGGTTCAAGGACTGGCCTTATTAGCCACCTGAGGATCCATAACTCCCATGGAAGATGATCATACTTGGTAACGAGTGATCGCCCATCATCATCATATAAGCAAAGCACAACAGTAAGAAAAATAAGATATGTGATAGAATATGGTAAATACAGATTTGAAAGTCTGTAAAATAAGATAGATGTAAGTCATTGTAATGTACACATTATCCAAAGGGAAAAAAATGAAGATTGTGAAAGTTGTAGAAACACTGTTAGTCTTAATGGCTTCTTTCTAAGCTACCCCCCCCCCCCCCAAAATCTATGGTGCGTATGGCAAGAGGCACTAACAGAGACAGACTTGGTGAATAGTTAGAATTCACATTGTAACTTATGAACGTTGGGGTCAATACTGCTCCCACTGAAATCAATGAGAATTTTGCTGTTGCTAGGACAGGGCCTAACCTTTTCTGTCTGATAATTAATACTTCGTCTAAACTGAATGTAATATTTTGTAAAAGAGCTGATAAGAGAAGATACTGAAACATGTTCTAGGCCTGGTGTGAAACTGATCCAACTATTTTACAGAGGCTAGGAAAAAAGTGGATTTTAAGAAGTCCAAACAACTTTCTGCCAGTCGAAAGAGAACTGAACTATGACCTTTATGGAGAAGATCATGGGAATTAGCTTTTTCACCTGTCTCAAAGTGAGATAGCATGTGGTCTTCAGTGTATGAAGCTAATTGTGAAATGTACTTATTAGAGTTGGTGAAAAAATTAATAATTCAATAAAAAGTACAAATTTCATTTTTTTAAATCAAATATCCTCCCCTTTCCCCAAGTTCCCCTTTTCATCCAACTAGTCAAAATATTAATTTCAAATTTAGAAAAAAAAGATTTTTTTTAATTTAATGAAATTCTTCCCTTGTTTTGACCAGCTCAAATCTTTGTGTCAAAATAGTATACAAAAGCCAACAAAACTTAAAAAATGGGAGGGCATAGTTGATGTGAAGCGAATCAATTGAATAAAACCAGAGAAATATGATATAGGGAATAATCATCTACTGGCTTGTATTTGTTTGTATTATGATCAAATAGGTCTTTCCAGTCTGTAACTTCTGTGATTCCACAGTCTTATTCTAAGTTACATTGTTAGTAGGCCATGATGAGTGTAAATATAGCAGCGTATCTTATCTCTTGGGCCTAAATAGTCTTAATGACTGCCCAAGGAACAACCAACTGGTCTGTGATTTTTGAGGCTGACTTGTTGCATCTCATCATGGTCTTTTTGTTGTTTGGATATAAAAAACAATTATTCCCAATCCTGAACTGAATGTAGCAGAGCTGACTCTTGCAACGTGGAGATCATTGGCCAAATCACCTTGGCATGTCTGTTTCAGCACTCTAGCGAGTGTTGCAGCCTCTTGCTTGCTGCAGGTTTTGTTCCAAATCACAGCAGCCATTTCCTCTTGAATTGTATGTCATTTAGCCATGGGTAGAAGCAAAGGGAGGTACTCAAGCTAAAAGGCATTTGTGATGCAGAAAGCTGTTTGTTATTGGTGGATTACTGGTGTTCTCTATTATTCACATCTGGCCATGCCTTGTATTTTTCCTAGGGGCATTGGGTGCTTACACACAAAGGTTACAGCACACCTGCATTTATTTATTTATTTATTTATTTATTATTATTATTATTTATTAAACTATAAAGAGGAAAAACTGCAACTAAGGTGTGGGAAAGAGTAAGGCCAGATCTACACTACAGACCTATATTGATATAATTTAGTTTGCTCAGGGGTGTAAAAAATCCACACTTCTGTGTGACGTAGTTATACAGACCTAACCCCTCATGTAGACAGTGCTATATCGGCGGGAGAGCTTCTCCCGTTGACAAGGCCACTGCCTCTCAGGAAGATGGGTTAACTACACTGACAGGAGAAGCTCTCATGTTGGTGTAGGAGTGTCTTCACTTAAGCACTACAGTGGCACAACTGTGTTCTATGAGATGAGCTGTGACTGAAATGCCAGACCCCCACCTACTTGCTGCACCTGTGCATTTTTCCAGTGTACTTCTCACCTAACAGTGATCTCAAACATTGGAGCCATCAGTTTTTTCATGTGGCATCATGTCTCAGGTAATGATATCACTGCTGCAAGCAGCCATTTACCGCTAACTGGTTATGTGATGTCACACCGTGAAGTACAGTATCCCTTGTGACATTCAGTCTTAGTAGCCCTTACCAGGGTCTCAGGTGAATGAACAAAACGTTGTGCTTAGTGGTATGAAAGGTGGTGACAGATCTACAGAATTAGCATAGTAGGCATCCTTCAGTCTCGAGAGACCAGCGGTATCTGCCCCTGAGACGTAAAGAATTGACTCAGTTGGTTTTATGGCAGCCACGTCTGTGGCTGAAGAGAACCACTTGAGAGAGAGAGAGACAATCTCTGCCGCATCTGTCACATTTAAAAGTGATGTTTTGACCCCTTGGCCTCTGCCTCCTGTGAGTTCTTTTCTCCTCTGCTAAGCTGGATGGCTTCCTCTCATAACTCCGGAGACCTTTGTTAAGCTCTTGTTTCCAAAGGCTGTGGTCTTGAGTGTGATCTTCCCAGTTGTCCATATCCATGCCCATTTCTTTGAGGTCTTGCTTGCACACATTCTTCAAATGCAATTTTGTGCATCCTTTGGGGTTTTTTTCCAGATGCCAATTCACCATACAGGATGTCTTTGGGATGCGTCCATCATTCATTCAGCACACATGCCCAAGCCGGCGGAGGCATCTATGATTGAGGAGTATTTGCATGCTGGGTATACTGGCCTGCTTGAGCACCTCAGTGTCGTTGACTCTGTCCCGCTATGATATTCCAAAGATTTGATGAAGGCAAAGCATATGAAAGCTGTTGAGCCTCTTTTCCTGATGAGAGTATAAGGTCCACGTCTCGCTCACATAGAAAAGTATGCTGATAATACATGCACGATACACACAGATCTTTGTGTGTTCTGTCAGTTTGTTGTTTTGCCATACTTTCTTGCTCAGTGTAGACATTATTGTGGAAGCTTTTCCAATGTGGATGTTGAGTTCCGTTTCAAGTGAAAGGTTGACTGTGATAGTGGACCTCAGTTATATTAACTCGTTCACCATTCAAGTTCATAGTTGTTGATCGTGATGGAGGGTGCTTCCTCAACTCCTTGGCAAATTGTTAGCCTTTTTTAGGCTTAAGGTAAGCCCAAAGTCTTGGCAGGCTTTGGAAAAACTGTCCATTAGGCTTTGAAGATGAGCTTCTATGTGGGTTGTCACTGCTGCATCATCGGCAAAGAAGAGGTGTTGGATAAGGGCCTCCGGAGTCTTGGTTTTAGATCTGAGTCTTGCCAGATTGATTAGCTTTCCATCTTGTGTGCAAGTAGATTCCCTCAGTTGAGGAACCAAAGTTTGTTTCAGTAGCAGGGAGAAGATGATCACAGAGTTGGGGCAAGTACACAACCTTGCTTAACTCTGCTACGAATCTGGAAAGCCTAAGAGACTGAGACATTGTACTGAACATAGGCGCCGACTTATATGGGGCTCTGGGGCTTTAGCCCCAGGAATATTCCCAAGCAGGGGCTCTGCCCCACCAATGTTTTCTCCCCTGCTTGGAGCGCACCCCCCGCCGCTGCTGCCACCGTCGCCACGGCTGGAGCTTCCCCCCTCCCCGCCCGGCAGGGGCGGCTCTAGGCACCAGCAAAACAAGCTGGTGCCTAGAGCTGGGGCCCCAGCTCATCCTGCCGCTGCGAGCCGAGGAGCGGCCCGTCCCCTGCAGCCGGGGCAGGGCCGCACTACCGGCTCCGCTTGGGGGAGAGGGATGGCCCCTTACCGGTAGCGTGGCCCCGCCTGGCTGCAGAGGACGGGCCGCTCCTCCTCCGCTTGTTCCCCGGGTCCTAAACAGCGCAGCAGCAGCAGCTTGGCTGGGGGGGGCGGGGCTGAGCTCCGCCCCGCTCAGAGCTGCGTGGTCAGGGGGCGGGGGCTACAAGCTCCGGGCTGAGCGGGGGCAGCTGAGCTGAGCTCAGCCTGGAGCTCATGGCCCCGCCCCCTCCCCATGCGGCTCTGAGCGGGGAAGAGCTCAGCCCCCTCCGGAGCCATGCGGCTGCTGCGCTGTGAGCCGGGGGTAAGCAGCCGGGGCAGGGGGGGTGGCTAAGGGGCAGGGAGTCCCGGGGACACTCAGGGGGCAGGGAGGGGGCACAGGTTCTGTGGGGGGAGGGGCGGTCAGGGGCCAGGGAAGGGGGATTGGATTGGGGGGGGTCTCAGGGAGGTGGTTGTCAGGCACCCCGACCCCATTACCCCAGCCCAGCCCAGCCCCCAGCTCCAAGCCCAGCCCCACTGAGATGGGCACCCCCCCAAACCCATCCTCCCCACCCAGCCCTGTCCCCCAGCTCCAAGCCCAGCCACTCTGAGGTGGGCACCCCCCCAAACCCATCCTCCCCACCCAGCCCTGACCCCCAGCTCCAAGCCCAGCCCCTCAGACCTGGGCACACCCCGGCCCCATCCCCTCACAGCCCTGACCCCAGCTCTGAGCCCAGCCCCTCTGATCCGGACATCCCCTGACCCCATTCCCCACAGCCCTGACCCCAGCTCCGAGCCCAGCCCCTCTGATACGGACACCCCTGACCCCATTCCCCACAGCCCTGACCCCCAGCTCCGAGCCCAGCCCCTCTGATCCGGACACCCACCTGTACCCATTCCCCCCACAGCCCTGACACCAGCTCCGAGGCGAGCCCCTCTGAGCCAGACAACCTCCGACCCCATCTCCCCACAGTCCTGAGCCCAGCCCCTGTGAGCCAGGCACCCCCCAGAGCCCAGCTCCCCACCCAGCCCTGGGCAACAGCAGCACCACCTCCAGGCAATGACAGCCCATTGGCACCAACCATCACCCAGCAACAGCCCATTATGTAATTGCAAATGTAGACAGACCAGTAAAGCATTTAATGTTTTTAAATAATGTATTTGGTGTATTTTCAAATTATTACAAATTAATTTTCACTAGTTATTTTTTACAGTTCCAAAAACATGTTACTATAGTATTGCAACTTTTTTTTATGGAAGGGGCCCCCAAAATTGCTTTGCCCCAGGCCCCCTGAATCCTCTGGGCGGCCCTACCCAGTGTGTGTGAGGAGCTGGGGAGGGACGGAAACGGGGTCCCCTGGAGCCGAGCCCGGGCTGCGATGGCGGCGAGGGGCTCCTGGAGTGTGTGAGGAGGTGAGCGGCCGGCTGGGTTCGTCGGTGCTGAGCAGGTAGCCCCGCAGCCGGAGATCCTTGCCTTCCCTCCTGCCGGGGCTGGGCCAGGGCACCGTGAGGCTGAAGAGCAGCAGGTCCAGGGGGATCTCCAGGTCCTCGGCTGCCAGCAGCCAGACAGTAAAACAGAAGGTTTATTAGATGACAGGAACACAGTCTAAAACAGAGCTTGTAGGTACAAAAAACAGGACCCCTCAGTCAGGTCCATCTTGGGGGGTGTGGAGCCCAGACCCAAGTTCTGGGCCTCTCCCGATTTCCCCAGCCAGCTCCAAACTGACACTCCCTCATCTGGCCTTTGTGTCTCTTCCGGACAAGGAGGCCACCTGATCTTTGTCCCCAACACCGTCAGTTGGCACTTTGCAGGGGAAACTGAGGCACCCACACAGTATTCAGAGAAAACATTAAGAACATTCCCACTTTGTCACAACAGGTGCAACAAAATTTAATACTGTATATTAAAGCAGGCAAGTGCTGCTTCTGACTTTCCACTTTTAATTGACCCTTGTAATCTTGTAGTGCTGACGCATTGTAGCTTCATTTTATATCAGCTTACAGGGTGAGAGCGGGGGGAGGGGACACCACCATTTTGGGCCCCACCAAAAATTATACGAACCTGCCGCCTATGGTACTGAACTGTGCTGTACATGTTTTCATGGGAGGATCGAATCATGCTTAAGAGCTTGGAGGAACATCCAATCTTTTCTAGAAGTGTGAATAGTCCACTTCTACTGACAAAGTCAAAAGCCTTTGTGAGATCGACAAAGGCTATGTAAAGGGGCTTTTTTTTGTTCTCTTCATTTCTGTTTTAGTTGTCTCAGCTAGAATATCATGTCAATAATAGACCTTTCAGCTCTGAAGCTGCACTGTGATTCAAGATTGATTCTGTCTGCAAGGGTCTCAAATCTGTTCAGGACAACTCGTGCAAAGGCTTTTCCCATAATACTAAGAAGGGTAATACCACAATAGTTGTTACAGTCACTCCTGTCACCCTTGTTTTTATAGAGAGTCATGATGTTGGCATCTCTCCTTTCTTGTGGTATTTTGCTTTCTTTCCAGCACAGGCAGAGCAACTCTGAAAAACAGAAGATGTTTTTCATGAAGAATTAGCATAGACACGTAGGGTAAAGTCCTAGCCTCATTGAAGTCAATGGCAAAACTCCCATTGACTTCAGTAAGGCCAGGATTCTACCTCTAGACTTCATCCATGAACAAAGACCGGGCAGGCTCTCTCCCCTACCCAGGCCAGGAGGGATGTTTGAGGTCTCCAAGTGACACCAGAATTACTTTGCTGCAAATTAGAACTGGGCAAAGAAATTCTAGTAAACAGCAGGTTCCCAGAAAAATGCAGCTTTTGGGTCACCGAAACTACTCGTGAATTTGGGTTGAATTTAGCAAATCGTTTCAGATGAAAAGAGAGAAAAATTGGAAATGTTGAAACATTTTGACATTTCCAAAACAAAACAAGTATTTTCTTTAGAAATTTAATTGTTTCAAAATTTTGTTGCAAAAATATTTTTAAAAGGGGAAAACAACCCCCCCCCCCGCAACCAACCAACCAACCAAAAAAATGGAACAAATTTTGGTTAGTCAAACCAAACATTTAGTTCAACTTGAAACAATATTGTTTGTTTGTTCTCACTGAAATGAAAAATTAATCAGTTTTGGTGCAAATTGAAACTTTTTTTCAGTTTGGCCCCTGGAACAAAAGATCCATTATTCATTCATTTCTACTAAAAACTACTTTAGAGCCTTAGCCCAAAAGGGAAGGTTGCAATGAGGGCAATAATTGAGTGTCAAGAGATGATTTCTTGAGCAGGGATATAACAAATGCTCATGTGGTTGACCCTGACACCCAGTCTGTCAATGAGGGACTCATCAATAATTTCAGCAGACAGACTCAGTATCTCCTGCTGGATTTTATTGCCCATTGGGGCTAGGAGTCCAATATGCTGCTAGCAGCCTACATTTCCCTTCACACAAAGAGAACTTCAGGGAGCAAGGCTCCTTAAAACTCAACCTAGAAGAGAATTGTATTTCTCCCCTAGAAGGTGGTTCTGCCATTATGAGGGCAGTCAGCCTGGTATGAATCCCATTGATTTTGTCTGCAAAGCAGATTGTCAGTTCCTCACAAGGGAAAACATTCAATACTGCTCCTGAGTTAAAGCAGCCTAAATGTTTCAAATCACCTGCTAGTTGAGGTTATGCAGATGTTTTGGTGCAAGAGACGAGACCTTTCTTTACTTCCACCACAGCCTCAACATAGAATGTCCACAATAACATTCAGAGTCTAATGAACCAACATGGTGCTCTGCCATCCAGTGCACATACCTGGGTCCAGGAGCACCTGTCTTTTTCCTAATCTCTTTCCAAGACCTTGACCAGTTTTGAAACTCACCCCCATTCCTCTGCTAAGAGGCATTACTGCTGATGGAAAGGTGGGACATGATCACTTTATAAACTCAGCTGTACTCTCGTCCTTCCATACTAGTGCCATGTATGTCCTAAATGGAAATAGTCACAAAAATTCTAGGCCATGCCCATTGCAGCCATGATCACACTCAGCACTTTAAATCTTCAAAGCACTGTGCAAACATTAACTAATTAATCCAAAGGAGATGGAAGGCTTGGTAGCTTAACTGTCAACAAGGGAGCACGTCTGAGGAACTGCCCCTTGTCAACAGCTACTGATCTAACCCAGGCTGTCTGGGTGGCTAATCAAGCAGATTGGTGATATCCAAAACTGTTAATCACCCTAGGACAGCTTACTGCTTTCTCCCCTCCCCCATATTGCTCCAGTAAATTGGCATCATTTGAAAAATGCCAATCATGCCAGGCTGTGAATTCCCATGGTGGCCAGAATGAATATTTCAAATAAAATCTCAAGGATTTTATCTGAAAGGCAGCAGGAATAAATCTGGCCTTCTTTTTACACCCGGGGGAAGGAGTTAGGCAGAATTTGGTTGATGGTCAAGCTTACTTTTTGTTCATTCGAATGCTGCAGTGATGGGTGACAAATACAAAAATCTAGATAAATTTTACAGTGGTGAACTGCTTTTAAAATTGAAACAGTTGCTGCTCTGCTGGATTTCTTTTCTGGGACACAGATACCAACTGTTGTTTTTTACATATCAGTGTTTCCAGAGAAAAGTGTTAGGTGTTTAATGGGCATTGATATGTTGTTGATATAGCTTTCAAAGCTTGCTTAATGCTGTGATTTTTTGCAGCGGAGCGAGTAAAGCCTTCATCACATCACAAAAGGGGATGTAGCACATTCAGTGGTGAACGTTTGCAATTAACAGGGCCAAATGCTGAACTGCAGCTGCAGCTGAGGTGCTTTTGTCCTGTTAGCAGACCTAGAGGAGAAAATCATTAAAGTCTCACTTATCTGTTGATCTAGCTCTCAGCAGCCTGATGCCTTCTGCCACCTTTCCTGATAATGGTTGCTTTGAAGTTGAGTACAAGTGTGAATTTATTGTTTTGTAAAGACTGGATTCCAGAACAGGTCATAAATTACTTTGTTAGACAAAGGCTTCTGGGTAAACTGGAATGCACTGAAATCCTTCAGTGTGTGATTATCCTAACACATTTCTAGCATGGCAAATAATTGGCCAAAATTATACATTAGCAGGTTCCTTGATGGCAGCATGAAATAGGTTAGGGTTTGAAATTCCTTGTGCATACTCTCTCCTGGGAGCATAACAAGAAGTGGAGCTGTAGTAAATTCTCAGCACTGGTGTAGAAATGCACATAGTAACAGACCCAGATGGTAATTCATATTTTGAAGCCACAGGAAATGGGAGAATTTAGTTGTTTTCTATAACATCTCTAAATCCTTTAGTTCCTTCTTTTAAAAAGTAAGCTTTAGTGCTTGTGAAAATGCCAGAGGCCAAACCCCTCATACACAGAAGTGGCTTGGAGGCAAAATAGGACAGGGGAGTAAGGGTATGTCTTGGCTCTGCATAAATTCAACATATCCTGAGGATCATTTGGCTCAGTGAAGAAATGGGACAGAGCTGCTCCACAGTTGGAGTGGGGTTCTCAGGGAGACTTCAGGATTTCACAAAAATAAGGTTCCTATTATAAAATCAAATTCACTCCCTTAATACTGTTGGTGTGTGGGGGAAAGGGTTGGAAAAGTGAGTCTTGCATTTGGACAGGAAAGTGGTGAGGTTTGTTCCACCAACACCGGTTTTTGAGGGAAATTTTAGTTTTCAACTAAAGACAGATTTTCATGAAAAATGTCTGCTTTCCTTGGAAAAGATTGACTTTCATTCAGAAAAAAACCAAACACCAGAAACATTCGGAAATGCTGCAACTCGTGGGAGTTGTCGTTCAGTTGCCTCATACCCCGTCTTCTCTATGAACCAGGTTCTTCAGCCAGACTACATCTCACATGATACACTGTGAGTGACCAGGAACTGTCATGGTGCACCACTGTTCTTCAGCAAGAGAGTAAACCAGGGTGCATCACAGGATATGTAGTCTGGTCAGGGAGCCCAACACATACCAGACAATGAGAGCATGAGTCACCCAAATTAGAACTCTCATAAACAGGGCCGGCTCCAGGCACCAGTGCAGCAAGCAGGTGCTTGGGGTGGCATGTCCGGCTCTTCGGCAGCAATTTGGTGGCGGGTTCCTCAGTCCCTCTCAGACGGAAGGACCTGCCACTGAACTGCCGCTGAAAAACGAAGCAGCGGTGGTAGAGCTGCCACCGATTGTGGCTTTTTTTTTTTTTTTTCACTGCTTGGGGTGGCAAAAATGCTGGAGCCGGCCCTGCCCATAAAGCACTACAGTGGCACTTCCAAATTGAAGTTTTCAGTTGGAAGCTTTTGGATGAACTAGTCTTGGGTTTTGATTTTTTTTGCTAAAAACCAGAAAATTTTTCTATAGGGGAGGTGCATTTTCTGACAAGCTGTAAATTGTTATTCTTAGGCCTGGTTTAAACTGGGGATTTGCCCCAAATTATAGCCATTGGTATTGCTACATCTTTGTCTATGCTAGGGGTTAGATTGGAGCAATTCTACCAGTGTCTGTTGTTGAGGCAATTCCTCTCTTGAGACAAAGCCAGATTTGTAAAGGTATTAAGGCACCTAAAAATGCACATAGGCACCTAATGGGATTTTCAAAAGCACCTGGACACCCTTTGAAATCAGTTTGCTGTATGTCTGTATAATGCAGCTCCATTCTCATGGAGGCCTCTGGGCACTACTACAATGTAAATAATATTTTGAATCTTTTCTAATAAAATCTTAAGAGAAATTAAGAGAAAAAGTTGGAATGAGAAATGTTGAACCTGAGAAATAGCTGGATAATCACCAGCCCAGGGATACCAGGCAATCTGTGAAAACACTGTGTATATCTGCACCAATAAACTGAGACTGAATTATTTTTACTCTTTGGCTAGTGGGCGGCTGTCCAGTATAAAAAAGCCTTTTAAAGCCTTTCTGATGCATTGCCTTGAATTGCTGCTATGTGCCAACATGCTGTGATGTCCCAGAACGAGATACATCTTGATGTATGTCACACACACACTGAGAAATTGAAAAAAAAGATTAGATCAAATTCTCTTTGCCAGTTTGATTTGTGCCTTATCCATACTTTTGACAGATAATTAGCAGGTCAGGTACAGTACATTTGAGGAGCAAAGGATCTTATAACCTGTGGATAGTTATAGTGGAGTTTGCTATAGACGGCAGAATACATTGTTAAAAGAAATTGGAAAAGTTAGACTGCTAGGACTTTGACACTTCTGAAAAGAGATCATAGAAAAGGTTTGAAAATTGCTTTAAGGCAGGACCTAACAAATGGTTATGCAATTGTATAGTTCAGCATGTGGGATGAAGTGGTAACTTTGTTTTATCTGCAGAAAGACAAACTATTTTAGAGCGTCATGGGACTCTGTATCATTAGAGGGGGTTAGACTGGGGTGGTGTAAACAAAATACAAAAGACATTAATGAGGCACATATTGAAATGCTTGCTTCCTCCTGGGAAGGCTCACAAGGTCCTGAAAAGAGCTATGAATGGGGTTGCCAAATCATTTGCTGTCACACTTCTTTTTCGTGGTGGTCTTTGTCTCGAATGCATTTTGCTTAAACAAAACACCCTTTATCTTATTAAATTGCTGATCACTCAGGTTGTTGTCAATGATGTACAATATGTAGAAAAAGGTGCAATCCCTGCCTCGAGTAGCCTGAACTCTGTTAGAAGCTCGTAATCTAAGAGGGAGAGAGAACTACCTAATACATGCTATATAGCCTGGCTTAGATGGTAGAGATACGAGATGAAGCTGAAAAACCCAGTAAATTGTTTTGTTAACTCTTGAATCAACAGAAGCTTTTGCTTCTGCCTCTAGATTTTCTCTTCCAAGAGGTTATCAACCTTTTATCTCTGAGAGCTAATGAGACCCAATTGGTCCAGCTGTCTAGCTGAGCCAGGAGAGCAGCTCTTCAACTCCATATAACTCTTGATACTTCATCTCCTTGTAGAAACAGGGATCGGATGTTGCAGATCTAAAAAGTTCTCTTTCCTCCCTGTGCTTCACCGTGGGTCCTATGGCGTGGCTGTTCTGTTAAAGTGAATTAGATCATTCTATTTTCCACACTACATTTCTCAAATGAAACAGATCTTGGTTTTTATTAGATCAGTAGAAGATTATATCTTGTTTCCTGTAAGGGCCTCTGGGAAAGTCTGTCCTCCTTGACTGACCTGCATAATGGACCCTGACACACAACCCCAGATGTAAGTGTAGCCATTCTAGATACAAATTTTGCAGTTGACTGTGATGAGTACAATGGGCAGAATCAAAGCCCCAGACTAAGAAATTTGGGGTGTCCCATCTGGATTCATGTTTTTTAACTATGTTAAATGAATGATCTTTTCACAGATATAAGTAATAGGGAACTATTAATACTAGAATCTGATGGTGTACATTTCATCCATTGTGTGTGATAGCCAAGCCTCAGAAGAACTTTTACCTTATTTAAAAACAACAACAACAAAAACTTAGCTGTGTTCTTGTGAGGACCCTCTACATACAGCCATCATAGTAAAGAGAAGGTTCAAGAGAGTGCCTGATTATTTAGCATACAGAAGGATATCAAGAACACACAGGTCTGATTCTCCTTTCATTTGCACTGCTTTTTTCCTCCACTGACTGTACTAGAATTACTCCTTATTTACACCAGTATGACGGGAAGACCTGGTCCACTATGCTTTAGTAATTCCATTGAATACCACTTCAAAACCCTGAGACGAGCATGCTAGTCCAGTGGAGTCCCTGGATATATATGAATATAACTGGTCATATTTCAAACCAAAATAAGTGAGATAGTTTGTGAACTTCCCTAGAAATCTTGCTGAGGACGTATGTAATACAGATAAGCAGGACAAAGGAAAATTGTGTTTCTTGCATTGTATTAAGGTTGGGGTGCCAGGGCAAACGGCAGAGGATTTCTTAATAAAATCCCATATTCACAATGAAACATTGACATTCTAAGGTGATGAATTGTAAAGGTGTGAGAAAAATGAAGCTCAATTGAAGTCCTCTTCCGAAACCTGATAGATGAGATGGACTTAATGTTGTTTGCAAGAGGTGCAGTAGGTATGAGAAAAAAAATAGATTTCAGTCTTGCAAACAAAACTGTAATATGATGGAAAGTACAAAGCTCTGACAGTTGCTCATAGTGAAATATTCCTCCCTAGTCAAGATATCAGCTGTGATTCTGTATTGTGCCTCTGGGATTATTTCACCTCCGGTTTAATGTGATCATTTGTTTTCTTTTTTTTCTTTAAATAGAAGTAAAACGATAATTATATATAGTCTGTGTACCATCAATCCTTTGGAACTGCTTCTTAAACACAGACACAGAAATGATAGAATAAAGAAAAATGTGTAGTATATTTAAACTATATCAGACTATGAAAACTCACTTTTTTGGGGGGGAAATAGGGTAGTCTACTAGTTAGAGCAGAAACTTGGGAATCAGGCCTCCAAGTTTCTTTTCAATTCATTTAACCTTTCTTAGACTCAGGTTTTGGCTTAACTATCAATGAAGTGGGCCCAATAACAAAACAAAGCTAGAGGGATACTGAAAGGCTTAATGAATGTTCGTAAAGCACTTTAAAGCTGATTTCATCAAGGGAGCCATATGGCTCTGCTAAATTGTGTTAAATTGTCAGCGACCTGTTAGAGGTTTTTAACCTAAAATTGTTCTCCGTCACGTTTACTGTGCACTAATGATAGGTTTAATTTTGAAAGAAATTGCTGCTACTCTCTTTGATCTTGCTGTTTGCTGCAGGTATTCAGAAGGTAAAACTGAGGTCAGGTCAGGTGGTGTTGCTGTTTGTCAATATTTTTGTTAAAAATTAGAGGAGCCCTAACATTCCGTCCAGCTATTTGCATGATGAATGTTAGTAATAATGAAACTACTGAGCTACTGAAGCAAAATAGCCAGGTCAGTACATGCCAGACACTTATTGCCTGGTTTGGTGAGCCTTGGTTTACTCCAGGTTTAGTCTTTGAACTTCCATGCGTTTTTGAAGACTTGATTAGGTCCAGCTTGTTAAAGACATCACACATGAGAGTGAGGAATTGGTTCCTATAACACCTGAGCTCCTGAGAATGAGTTCCCTCAAATTAGACTAGAAAACCCTCCAAAGCTGAGTGTGAAACAGGCTTGCAAATCTCTCTAAGCCAGAACTGTTTTTCTTGAACTTCTGTAGAGCCTGAGGTTCAGAAAGATTTGGGCTCAGATGAGGCTGGTTTTCTAATGGTTTAGCTCTCGCCACAAACCCCTAGGTAAGATTCAGGTTTGCACACGTCTGTTTGGGTTCACATGTGGGGATGTCACGTTTTCATTTCTGAGGGTTTATTAGAATGGAAAATAGGACTAATGGCACTAACAGAAAAACATCCTGCAGGTTGACCCCTGGAGTCTTTACCCCAGTATGTATGGTTTGAACTCTCTGTCTCAGGATGGTCCTGGCTGTTCAAACAGACCTAGAAAGTTTGTATCCAGCTACAAGTTTGTCTTTATGACAACATTTGAGTGGACCACTGATGGCTGGTGAATATAGGTGTGACTCAAATAATAGTTTTGAAATAGTTCTTCTACCCAAATGTCTTTGTGTATTCAAGAGCTTGCCAATGCACAATAGGGCCCAAATTAAAGTGTGGTGTAACCTAGTGCAACTCCCATTTTCACTCATTAATAATGTCATTCATTTATGAAACTGGACTGAACTGGGTCCAAAGGCTGTCTTATGTTAGATGTAAATATGCTTATACTGGAATATTAAACATGGAGGACTAATCCTCTTAGTTTTGCCTCCCCATGAAGGGAGGGCTTGAGTATCATATCTCTAAGATGTTAGTTTAGGGCTGTCAGTCTTCCTGCTGCCTAGATACAGGGTCATAAAGAGACCTTGTTTCCAAAGATAGTAAGTTCCTTACTAATACCTGAGAGAGCCAGTGTCTTCTCTATGGCAACATAGTGTACATAGAGATAACAGGCAGTGGATCAATCCACATAGTCTTACTATATGGTACAAAACTAAGTGTTCGCATACTGTGGTGATGGGTGCAATGTAAATAGACCAAATATCTATAGACTTTGAATTACTGAGAAATCTAGAGGAATGAGCTATCTCCCTGTAAGGCCCTCATTGCTGTAGTATCCAATCATAATAGATTTTTATCCTAACAACACTTCAGTAAGGTGGAGAAGTACTACCCCATTTTATAGATGAGACATAGAGTAGATCAAATGACTGGCTTAAGGCAGGGCCGCCCAGAGGATTCCGGGGGCCCGGGGTCTTCGGCAGCGGAGGGCCCTTCCGTTCCGGGACCCGCCGCCGAAGTGCCCCCAAGACCCGCGGCGGGAGCCCCCCGCCGCCGAATTACCGCCGAAGCGGGACCCGCCGCCCGGTCTTCGGCGGTAATTCGGTGGCGGGGTCCCGCCGCTGGTCTTCGGGCACTTCGGGCGCGGGTCCCGAACGGAAGGGGCCCCGCCGCCAAGACCGGGCTGCGCTTCGACGACGATGACGACGGCGGGTCCCGCTCCCGCTCCCCCCCCCCGGCCCCGGCCACCGCTTCTCCCCCCCCGGCCCCGGCCCCCGCTACTTCCCCCCCAGCCCCGGCCTCGGCCTCTTACCGAGCGCGTCGCCGGCGGGGCCTGAGCTCCATCCCGCTCAGAGCCGCATGGTGAGGGGGCGGGGCTGTGAGCTCCACACTGAGCAGAGGCAGCTGCCCCGCCCCCTCCCCACACCGCTTTGAGCGGGGCGGAGCTCAGGCCCCGTTGGAGCTCCCAGCCCCGCCCCCTCACCACGCGGCTCGGGTCGGGGCGGGGCTCAGGGGCTCGGCCGGAGACTCAGCGCTTGATGCGCTGAGGCTCCAGGAGAGGGGCGGAGGCAGGAGCCTCCGCTCTTCTCTTGGGGGCCCCTGCGGAGCCCGGGGCCCGGGACAAATTGCCCCCTTTGCCCCCCCCTCTGGGCGGCCCTGGCTTAAGGTCACACAGGAAGTCTGTGACACCAGATCTCTTGTGTCCCAGTCTGGTGTCCTGTCTATTCTTCCCGCTTTCACAAGCTGCATATAAAAATCCTGCTAAATGGAAAATGTCTGTCTAATAAAGCTCCTCTATTTTCTGCCATGATGGGCATGGAACTCCCATTGAAGCAAGCTGCAGTTTCCCTGTGCTCCCTCTCTGTCTGTATCCATCCGTTGTCTCTAGTCTTACACTGACAGTGTAAGCTCTTTGGGGGTCCTGGGCCATGACTAGGACTTCTAGGCACTACCAATAATAATATATATATTTTTTTAATTACCTGCTTCTGCTAATCTGGTATTGCCATTAAGAATGATCCAAGTCCAGCACTCTGTTCTATACTACTTCTATTTTATTTCGGCCATATTAATCAGCTTTCCTAAACCTCCTATTAAATTCTTGCCGCCAGATTTAAGATCTGTTTTTTATACTGTGATCATAAGCGATAGGATGCAACTGCAGTAATTTTACCTGTGATCCCACTTGCAAAGGATGCGTTGTGTCTGAGATAAGCCACAATCTGAGAAAGCAGTTGTAAGAGTGTGCTTGGCTCCAAAATTTTCTAGCCTATTGTTGGGTAAATAACATTTAGTATGACCTTCTTCTGAGTGTTGTTTATTGGCCAGTAAACTCATTTGCCTCGTTTGCCCTCAAAGTTGCATATTTGTTCATCAGAGTACTTGCTGTGGTGGGTGCAGGTACATACACATGTGCACAGAATATGTTGAACCAGATAAAATCTTTAATACCCCTAACTTGTTAGCCAGCTGATAAGGTATTCATTTTTTATTTTGCCTACTTATTGCATGTTATACTAGTTTTTAGAGGGGAAGAAATGAAATTACTGAGATGTTCAGGTCAGCTCCTGCTCTGTTAAAACCTTCTAATTACATTAAAGCAAATTATTTGTGGTTTGTCTCTGACCTAGCACTTGATACCAGTTATGCATGCATGCTAACGGGTTCCTTCTGCAGGTGCCCATTTTTCATGAGAGTCGGCCGCTCTGTCATGCTGTCTCAGCAGGCAGAAACTACTGCATGAGGCTTTTTCTCGCAGCAATTAAGGAGCTGCAATGTAACGTAATTATGAAATTCAAAATGAGGTCGTCTGATGTAGAAACTGGTGTTTCATATTAATTTCGTTCTGCCTAGAACATCTGCTCTTAAAATTATGCAGCATTCTCTTTCCCTGCTTTGCTGTTTCCTTACACATTCTGTGCCCTGTCCTTTGAAACATAGTGAGAACTAATCCTGTATGTTTCAACCGACAGCCAGTGAGCTGTGATAGAATTTTCATTTAATTACCCCAGATATGTCTTCTGAGGCATTGGCCACCGTTCAGGAGATGAGTCTGAAAACATGGGTGTTTCAGCCTCTTGCCTAGATATAGTAATGGTGATTTAAATCCTATTGTATCTGTATTTTGCTCTCTAAATTTACGGAACAATACAGATTATTTGTATTACCACTACTAATGGACTAGCACTAGCACTAACAGCTAAGAATGATCGGAAGACTTCAGGTTTGACTCCTGAGGGTTAAGGGATTGCACAGATCTCCCCCATCCTAATCCTGGCTCTGCCAATGACTTACTCTGTGGTCTTCCATGAGTCACTGCACCTTTCTCTCTCTGTCTCCCCGTCTGTAAAATGTGGATAATATTTACCCACCTCTCCATCTCTACGGGTGTTCTGAGTAGAGCTGATCAAAAATTTTTGGCCAAAACTTTTTTCCCAACCAAAAAATGTAGATTCGTGCCGACTGAAACATTTCACGAATTCATCAGATTGTTTCGGCTGGAAAAAAACTTTTTAAAAAAAATCCAAAAAAATGGTAGCTGTCAGTAGATTTTAAGAAATGGACAAAATGGTAGAGCTTGTTCTGCTGCTGCTAATTGGTGTGGTACCGGTGGTTCCCTGAGTAGCGCCTCCTAATATTTAAAGCAATAGAATAGTTTCTTTTTCTTCAGAACATACACTGGCAGTGAAATCTTAGCCCTATGGGGTTCAGTGAGGCCAGAATTTCTTTCTAGATATATGCGGAAATACCTATTTTTTCCCTTATCTTGGTTTTCATATTACATAGCTGTACTTTTTAGCCACTATGCAAATGCTGCTGATTAACCATATTTATTTATATTTAATTTATTTTACTGAATCTGTGAGAGACAGAAGCATTTGCTTTGCAAGACTGGAGAGTTCAATGCACTTGTACAATCCATGCAATTATTTACTTAACAGAAACATAACCAAACAATTTTGAAAAACTGAAAACTTAGCACTGATTTCAAGCATAATAAAACTGTTGTATGCAAAGAACCACTACATTAGAAATTTGTCTAATGGACTGTCAGATCACAGTACCTGCCCTCCCCTTCAAAACTTAAGCCAATAGAAAACTCCAGATTTCTCATTAAAATGCGTTGACGAGGGTTATCTTTTATGGTATTTACTTACCGACTCTGTCCCTGTTCTTGAAAGGAAATGCACATGGGTGGACTGTAGCATCTGCATTGATCCCTCTTAGTGGAGCCTTTCATAGTACCTGTAGCAACAGAGCAGAGAGCACAGAACTCATAGTGTTGCCCTTTGTAACAACTCACTTGGCCAAGACATCCAGCTAGTCGGTACAAAAATATTTATCCCATAGTACTTCTGTTTCATCACTGAAAGTGATGAACTGAGAAATAGTAGCTTTATTTTACAGAGTGCTTGATAATATAAGCCACTGTTAGAATACCAGCATCTTTAAAATAAAGCCACTGTTTCTAGGTTCATCGCTTTTATTGATGCTACTATAGTGCTTTACTATTCAATTCAAACATATATCATTCACTTTGTTGGTGCATTAGCTTATATATCCTTACCATAAATACCAGGTTCTATTAAAATGATTGGAAAGAAACAAATGGAAAAATACTGAAAGCTTTCTTATTATTTTAATTATTTTTTAAAGATGGTTATACACATTCAAGCAATATGCAGATATATTATAAAGCTTGCATAGCCAGGGGAAGAGCTGCATGAAATACCCATTGCAAATTTGAAAACTCTTCACATTTTCTGGGTTTGAGCTTCCATGAAAATGTTGCAATTTCTATTAAAGGGTTTGTAGCAGTGAAAATTTATGGGAAGAAAAATAATTGCCCAATCTGAATGACCATGGAAATTTCAGAACACAATTTTGTGTATTAGTTTAAAATGGTTAGTTTAGTTTGTGTATTTGTGTATTTTGTGTTTTAGCTTCAAGCTGTTCTTTAGATTACATCACATGATTTGGGTCACATGTTATGTGAATATGTGTCACATGTTACGTGAATGTGAATGTTATGTGAATGCTTAGCTCAATCAAATTTCATACCTGTAAGGTTCCCAAGCTATCACTTTTCCCTCTACTGAAGTTGGTTTTCCATGCACTTTGATAATGTAGTTTTGCAATGTATGGTATATGAAGAACTGATTTACTCTGTGCTTTTATTCATAGGTTTATAATGCAGAGGATGGTGTACTAAGTACTTTTATATGTATGAGGGGGCTGATTGATGGTTTATTATATGTAATTTTGCTATGGTAATTCTGTGGTTCACATTTTATTTTTTAATTATCCCTTTAATCTTAGAAGCTAGGAAAGCACTATTTTAAAGGGGTAAAGGAAAGCTGTATTTTAAATATAAACTTAATATTTTAATATAAATTAATATGAAATATTCTATATTTCTTTAGGCCATGGTGAATTCTAAATTAAAACCACTTTGTAGTCTTCCATCTTCAGTTTTATGGCTACTTTTTGAAATAAAATCACTTAAAAATAAAAATGTCTAATCAAAATTCTTGTAAAATGAAATTCATCTCAGAATTATTTGTATTGGTATCTTTTAATGCTTTTATTTTTATAAATAGAAATGTTGACAAACCCTTAACTCTAGTGGTGCTAGTAGGCTTTATGCGGCAACCAGAAATAGCTTTCTAATTATAAGTGGGAGGTTGCCCCTGAAGCACCCTCTAGCCTAGCTAGGGCGCAGATTCCAGAAAGAGCCTAAATATTCCTTTGGTAAAGGCATGCAGACTATTAGGTCTGTAGTAATCCAAACTGATGAAATTAGCCTAGGGTTGTTTAAAAGCAGGTGCTGAGAACAGGAGCATCAGTTAAAGTGCTGTATGGCCAGAATGATTTATAATGTAAGACTTAACTGCAAGGGGGAGGGATCTTATCCCAAGTCAGATTAAAAAAAAAAGGTGGCCACAATAAAGCATATTTTAAACGCTAGCAGTTTAAACTCACCTGCCACTGAATGTTCATTTGCTGTCTTTCTCCTACTAATATTTTGCACTGGCTAGTGGTGTTATACCCACACAAAGGGCCATATTCTGTGTTCCCTGATAGCTTTTTATAATGCTCAGTCTGGAATGACCTTTAAAAAGCCAGATAATATTTTATTTACCTTTTTTCTCCCATATACTGTTAAATGTTAATGAAGGTAAGAGATTCCGATCCTTGCTAATAAAACATTTTAATTGACTTAAGTGTAACCATAACAGTAAATTGGCTACTTTTTTACACTTTTAAAGCTCTTAAGTAGAGGTGGTGCCTACGTTTGTGGTGCCCCCCCCCCCCACATCTGTAGACATAGGTTTGCTACAAACTTCCACCTTTCTTTTGTTTCCTGCTGATTCAACATCTTCAGTAGGGCATCCTGTGACAGAGGAGTAAATGACTTGGGCACCAGTGTCCGCAATCTTGTTGGAACTGACCCCTAGGAAATGAGCAGAGTTGGGCTGTAATGGGCAGATTCTGAGTGGCAGTGTTGGGTCACCATACTTCCCAAAGTAAAAACAGGACACCACTTGGTGTTGCTGCTCACCTGAGCCTACTCCTTCATCAGCGCCGCCCCCCACACTGCCTGCTGTGAGGGCCTGGCCCAAGTCACCTGGCATTGCAGCTCACCTGAGCCCTGTGCTGCCCGGGGCTGACCACCCGAGCCCCATGCCGCTCTACACCTAGCGTTGCCACCTGCCCCCCCCCCGAACTTTCCTCTCTGCCCCCCCAGGAGAGCACACCCCCTTTTTTTCAAAACTGGGCATTTGTTCCGTTTGCTCTTGCCAACTGATGATCACAAATGCCCATTTTTGCCAAAAACAAACAAACAAAAGTCAGGATGTCTGGGACAGGACTTAAAAAGGGCACTATCTGCCCTGGCCAAAATGGGATGTATGGTCACCCTAGGTGCATGGCATCCGGGAGTTAATGCTTCCAAACTCTGCTATAGGTGGGTTTTTCAAAGTACACCCAGGTGTATTTCAGATTAGAATCCATCGCTCTGTATTTGTTGGGATGGCTATTGGATTCGGTCAGGTATTTCATTCAGCCTGAATTTAATTCCACTGGTGATTTTGACTCTCAGTATTATTTTATTGCGAAGTCTCCTTTAGATAACAGTGGGTCAAATCCTCCAGCCCTTGTTCAGGCAACTCTTCTCTAGACATGACTAAAGGGAGACAGTGCACAGCCTGACTATGTGGGCAGGAAAGGTCCATAGGGTTGTGGAACAGAATCATTCGCTGGGCAATAGAGCTGATCCTCAGAGCTTCAGTAACTCTTCCCTACATCCTGTACCGTGTGTGTGTGTGTGTGTAGGGCGGGATGACAGGGAAGCAATGGGAAGGGATGGTGGTGTGCTGTGCCATCTGCACTTGGAACTCCCCTTACCACAGTGGTGCTGAGAATTTCCACAAAATTGTACTCCATAGAACAAGGAGATCTCTTACCTGGGCTTTTGGTAACGAACGCCTCTGAAATGAAGTGAAACCACAGTGGATCCTGCTGCCAGTCTGGCCTTCTGCACCTATAGAATGTGGGGCAGGAGTTGCTGCAGTATCAAATTGCTGGTCCTGTCAATGTTTTCAGGAAAGCAAGTCCTTTGGCGGTCCCAGCGGATTAAGTTTTGCTCTTTGTCTTGAGTCGCTGAGATCATACCAGAGTTCAACAGGCTACTTATATTGAGCCTCTAAAGAGAATATCTAAATGCTTTTCTTTTGTTTTCTTCAATATTGATATTTTAAATAAAGAATATAATGTGTTGCAAAGATTACCTTGGATAATACCGTGCAGTCTCACAATGGAAACCAATCCTGTGTGCAAAGCAGCTGTTGCCTTGTGGCTCTGGTTATAGCTGCATGAAAAATGGCCAATGTATTTCATGAAAAATTTCAAAAAAAAATTTTTCAAAAGTTTTTCTACTGAACGTTTTTCTGTTTCGGGTCTATGCACGCGCTCTCTCTCTCTCTCCCTCCCTCCCCCCTCCACTCTTCCTTTGCTTGGAGTAAAAAGGTAGAAATGGCAGGAGAAATAAAAACTGAAAAATGTTTGGGTTTTGATTTAAAAAAAATATATTTTTCAGTTAAAATTGTTTTTGTGTGTATATTGCTTTCATTTTTTGAACCCCACCCTGAATTTTGTCATCAAAAACATTTCAAACAAAAACTATTGACCAGCCCTAGTTCTGACTGACAAGTGCTGCCTCCATAGTATCTTTTCCCCCTTCTGCTGGTTACCTAGAACCTCTCTGACCATGAGGTTTGGGCTGTGGGTCTGGGACTAGGTGAACACGTTATAAACATATTTCCCCTTTCCCTCCAATCACCATGCCCTATTGGAGATAGGTTATCTGCCTCCCCCCTGCACTGGTTAGAGTCACTTATAAGGGGTTCTGGGGCATCACAGAGGTAACATCAGAGCACAGCTGTGTAGGAGTCATGCTGTCAGGGAGCTGAAGGGGTCAGGATCCCAGTGCCGAATTGCACATTTCCACCTGTTATTTGAATGGATCTTTCACATGGCAAGAAGGAAGAGAAAAATATTTTTAAGCACAGGAAAATATGGTTATTAAACTGCCAAAATGAACTGGGAACTTAGATACAGGGCCATAAGTAGAGCCTGAAACTGCCTATAACTGTTTTTTTTTATTATAAGCTGACTACATTTTGGTTAGATCAGGGGTCAGCAACCTTTCAGAAGTAGTGTGCTGAGTCTTCATTTATTCACTCTAATTTAAGGTTTCGTGTGCCAGTAATACATTTTAACGTTTTTAGAAGGTCTCTTTCTATAAGTCTATAATATTTAACTAAATTATTGTTGTATGTAAAGTAAATAAGGTTTTTAAAATGTTTAAGAAGCTTCATTTAAAATTAAATTAAAATGCAGAGCCCCCCGAACCGGTGGCCGGGACCCAGGCAGTGTGAGTGCCGCTGAAAATCAGCTTGCGTGCCGCCTTCAGCACGCATGCCATAGGTTGCCTATCCCTGGGTTAGATTGTCCCTTTAGAATATCTAAAGTGAAATATTCAAGTTCAGAGTGGGCTACCAGGCAACTGAATATTTGCCCAGTGGACCAGTCCCTAGAAACAACCTTTCCCAAGCACAGATACTCTGAATGACTGACAGGTGTTGTGTGACCATGCTAAAGAAGCACAGAAAGTTGCTGTCTTTTAATACTGACAAGAAACTTTATTTACTTGAGTAAAACAACCTTATCCCTGCAGATATGTTTGGAGCAGGAGGTAGGTGCAGGGACCAGCAGAGAGTTGGGTTATATCTCCCTCAAATTCAAACTGCCCTTGCCCTAATGTAATCTAGAGCAGACTCTAATTTAGGACAACTGTTTATTGCTTATAAGGGATGATATGCCCTTTGAGATCCCCTTCCCTGACGTGCGCCCCAAACCAAGCAGCGAAAGAGGGATGGAATAGGAAAAATCTAGCCCAATATTTTACACTGGTCTCTCATCTCTAAAATAAGTATGTATTTAAAGCCTCTTTAGAAGAACTTCTGTAGCTGTCAGCCTGTGAAGTGTTTGCATATATATAACTTTATCAGTAGAAATGTGAATAAAACTGACGCGGGGGGGGTCGCAAATCCTCAGGGGCTTTGGAGCTCGCACTATTGTGTCTGTCACTTTTTTCTGTTGGCTGTTCATATTTATTGTTGTAGAAAACCAACAAAGCATATTGTTTAAAAAATACACAAAGGATATTCTAACCTCACTCTTCACACAAAACTCCCTTTGACATCGCTAGGAGATCCCTGTGTGGAAACCAAACCTCTCCTCTGATGCGTTTTGGTAAATGACCAGCCGTGACTCCTGCAGTCAGTTCTTACAAGTAGGATTGCCTGTCCCCTATAGGTTATTAGCACAGAGTATTCATTTTGAGCTCACTTCAAGGATGAGAATAAAACTCAGTCAGGAATCAGATCTGACCTATTAATCCAAAGATTCCATGGCAGCTATTTAGACATTTGGTAATACATCCAGTATCACTGTGGGTCAAAGGTTTGGGAACCTGGGTTTTACCACCTTCAAAACACAGAAGTGTCCGGATACCTTTTGCAAACATTTCCAAATTGATTCTTCATGGTTCAGATTTGCAGAAATTCAGCATAAAACTATTGTCGGTCAACTGAGTGTAAAGGTCCCAGACCTAATTATCTATCTTTGCTCAATAGTTTGATTCTTTATTTTCTTGTCAGTATTTTTATGACTCCTTAAGGAAAGACTTACCTTTATTTTATTAAGGAAATGGTGACAGATTCCCTGATCCTGAGAGCTCACTGCTTGTTGTATCCTTTTCTCCTATCCTTTTTGTCTGTCTTGTCTATTTAGATTGTAAGCTCCTTGAGGCAGAGACAATCTTATCCTGTGTTTGTAGTGTCTAGCAGAATCGTGTCCCATTCTTGGTTGGCCGCTAAGCATTATCAGAATAATAATCGGCTCACCTTGTCCCATTTAATTTAGTAGAACTACTTGCATGCTTAAAGTTAAACTCATATATGTTTGCAGGCTCTGGGCCTACGAATCCTGTTATGAAGCTTTGTCTCCCATACAGCTCAGAGTTTGACTACCTGTAATTTAGAAACCACAATAACAGCCCCATAAAATTGAATCCATGAATCCAGTGGCCAGGAATTAAGCCTTCAAACAGTTTTCCCCCACCCCTTCATCTAAATCTAATTCTCATTTAAAATCCTGATTATACAATATCAAATTGCAAGATGCTTTTAAAAACAACCATTTAAAAATGATGCAATAAAAATCTGCCCCATTGAGTCTTGGGGGTTTTGCAACCTTAGCTAAGCTTGTCTGATAAAATTGACTACGTTTGTGGTCAAGACACTCAGTCTCATCCTGCCTAGTGTGCTACTACAAAGCCTTGCATGCCCATAGATTGTCAAGAGCAACCTCTGGGGAATGCAGAACAGGGCAGCATCGTATTAGGGGAAAACATTTTACAAGTTTAGGAAGTTTGGTCTCTAGAAAATACTATGGTTGACCAATGAGAAATATATTTGATCAAGCCCGCATAGGCTTTTAGAAATCAAAGAATATAGTACTAAGCGGAAATAGAGCCGAGAGTGGCCAGGAGGGGCTTTAGGGATTGTAGCTTTTCTGTATTTTGCATGAAGTTATTTTAAAATAAAATTTGGCAACAGGTTGGATTTCTCAAGATTATTCTGTGAATCTAACAAAAATCGCAGTGAATCCTTAGAACAAGGGCAGAAATATTTTGCATTTGAATATAAAGCCCATCAAGTGGTTGGTGGGGAAAGAATGGGTAAATAAATACAAAACCTCTTAAGGGTTTCTTTCTGGGTTGGTTTCAAGAATGTCCCACAAAATGGGTTTTCATGGTTGTATGAGGCAATGTGATGCCATTCAAGTTTCTTTCCTTTCTTTAGAAATTCTGAAGCAACTGTTGAAAACAGCTTCTGGGCTTTTACTAAAATAGTTTCCAGAGATGAGGAAAATAAGAGAATGCATATACAATCTAGACAAATGAGCTGCTCATATATTGAAGCCTGGATTGTAAAATGACTGCTGTGCCTTCCATTGAATGAATATTCAGTGCTTCCCTGCTGAGTTGGCTTTTCCTATTTGAACCAGCTCCTGTTCTGCACCATGATTCACTTGTTACCAAATTAAACTCTTTACACACATGGGAAATCGAACTTTATAAAGTCAAATTTTTGAAGTGCGAATGGCTTTCTGGTCAGCCACTGTGCCTGTCACAATCTTCATAACGAACTGAATTAAGTTTAAAATATCATCTGTGTGTGTTGTTTTCTCTTGGCTGTTGAGCAGTCTCTCTGTACATCATGCATTTTTCTGTTGACACTACATGTCACTTAGCAACTCAGTGAAAGGCCCTATATGCATTGATTGCACACAATTGTCTTTATGGGGTGGAAGTGTTAAGTGAATAAACCCCTACGGGTGACCAGACGGTCATTCCTCTCATGTTGATAATCTGTTTACATCAAAATATTGTTTACTTAGCTCTCTGATCTTCAGGAATTTACATGAAGCTGAAAGAGTACAGTTAACTCCCAACATTCTGACCCACAAGTATGAGCTGTATTTACTTTCTCAAAGGTAGGTAGATTAGGAGGAAGAGGGTTGCCTTTTTTTTTTTTTACTTAGCTCTCTCAGATAAAGCATTAAAATGCATTTGACAGTTAACCACAGATGATAATGCAATCTTTATGCTATGGTTTTCATCATAATGGAGAAGTTAAAAGGCTGTCACTACTCCATAAAGGAAGAACCTTTCCTGCAGTCTTAGTGCAGTCTTTTTTCCCCTTTCCTCTTTGTAAGCAATATTACCAAATAACCTTCTGAAAAGCTTTAGATGGCTTATACAATTATTTTTATGGAGTGTTAAAAAGTTGAGCTTTTAAAACATTTGAACAAAGTTCTTTAACCTGTGGGATTCTCCCAAGAGGTGGTGGTGTTTTTTTTTTTGCGCTATTAATAGAGTTGTCCAAATACAAGAAAATTATGTTCTAAATCACCCATTTTTGCTTGTCATATGTTTGTGGTGGTGGTTTCACTGAGCTGAAGAAAGACCTTTTCATTAACTTCTGACAAATCTGTAACTTTTAATTCTCTATGTGAATTAGTGTTTTTGCTAGAGCTTTGGAAATTTAATAGAGTATTTTAATAGTCTTGTGGGTTTTTTTTTAAATCCTTTTTACTCCATCTGGAAGGAAAAAAACCCTCTAGTTTGAAAAGATTCCAAAAAAGCCTACCCTACAGTAGGTAAAGTATTGCAATCTGTTATCTTGAATTTTTTACATCTGAATATTTTGGAGATTATCTTTATTTTTAAAGGCCATATTGTATCACCTGTCTCAACTAAGTGGCAAATCTAAGCCATACTATGAGAGCTATTAGAGCTATTTATATTCAGCAGGACCCTGAAGGCCAAATCTTGCACACTACATACACATGAACAAGCCCATTGATTTCAGAAGGGTTACTCACATGAGTAAGGCAAGCAAGATTTGACCCTGAAGCTTTAAAGGGCACTTTATAACAACATGCCATTGCTACATTTGCAGCACAACTTAAGTATGTTTGGGTTGTGCCCTGGAAGTTAGGTCTTCCCCACCCCACGCACACCCCTACCTACCTGCCTAACTACAATGTGTGTTCTGAAATCAAATGACATCAATCCTTGCAAAGCATGAAGAGTAAATAATTTGAATTTATCTTTACGTTCCCTATCTTTTCCCCGTCAAAGTGAGCGCACCCAGCCCTGTTCTCCCATTGGACCAAATTCATCCTTACTCAAGTTACACCAGTGATTAATTTGGCCTGTTAAGGTCAACGGAATGTCTCAAGTGAGTAAGGGCGATTAGCATTTGATCCAGTGATAAAACTCATTGTCTTTAGCAGGAGCAACATTGAGCCTTATGTGTTCCCCAAATAGGAATAAAGGTTACTATCAAAATAAAGTGAAGAAGAGTGCTGGTGAAGGTGTATAAATACCTGGGTTATGTACAGTATTGGCTAACAAGCAGGGGAGGAGCATGCAAGCCATTTCCCTTCAAGGGGCTTTCACATATCCCTAAAGTAAAGCTAATTTTTTATATGCTGGAAGGTAAAACTGATAGATTTAGGTTTCAGCAGAATCACCTAAATATACTGTCTTTCTGAACATTAACTATGTGGCTGATGGCTGTTGCCTAGTTCTACAGCTAAATGAATGGCTGCTTCCATAAACATTTCACTGTTACAAGTTAGATTTTTCACAGCATTAACTTTAACAACATGGGTGTTTGGAATGGAATAAAACTTTAAATTGATGTTTTGCCATATTGCTAGTTAAAAGAAGTGAGACTATAAAATGGAGCTAGATATATGACCGATTTCATGGTAAAATTCTCATTTATAATTAAAGGCCTGTTATGGATTAATTGAGAAAGTTGGGAGAAAATAACCTTTGTTTCATGTGAAAATTTGGCTTGTCTTCTCAGAGTGGAGTTTTTCTGTTTTTGTTGTTGTTCTAAACCAGGAAAATGAACAACTAGTATTATGTCTCCAAAACTAGTTTCAAACGTGGCTGGGTTTTTAAGATTTAATTTATTAGAAAATATTGACTTCATGTCTTTCAAACATCACTGTTGATCTCTGGGGAGTGAAATGACTCGGGCTTGAAAATGCCAGAAGCAACATGTGAAAACTTGTTTTCTCTCTCTCTTCCAAAGACTAATTTTGTAACTCTTTCATTGAAAAGAAGCCAAATTTAGCTTTTTCTTTCTATTTAAAAAGTTTGATATCTCAAGCCAAACATTTCCACGACTTTCTTTATAAAAATTTAATTAGTAAATTGCACTTCTCCTGCCCTGCAGACATTTTTTTTACTTATTAGAGGTGATACTGTTATAAGTTTACACTCAAGTGTGTGTTAAATCAAGAATTTTTTTAAAAACAACACCTTCATTAAATTAACGTTCTGTTTTGAAGAAGTTTAGAGATTTTCCAGTGTGCGCAGAGAGGGCAGTGGGGGGAAGGAGTTGTAATGAAAGTCCTGGCCTTTATTAGAATTGCACTGTTTTGTGCTTTATGCTAAACCTTTTCTTAACCTATAACATCTTTGTTTGCCTCTGTATTTTATCCATTCTGAGAAAATTCCCAGCCTTCTAGGTCTAATGATGTTGACATATTGGTAGGGAGAAGACTGCAGACTGAGCCCCTCCTTTTAGCTAAATGTTATCTGCTTAGACTAATATTGCAATTGCCACCCACTGACATAATTTGTTTCACAGTCACAGCCTGGCAGCATGAATCAAATGTTGACATTCTAATTTCATGCACACATGGGTGTTTGGCTGAGCAGGCCTCAGCTTCTGAACCATTCACTCCGTACCTGTGTAAATCAGGGAGACAAGGCGTTTTCACAACAGCCTAAAGAGGAAGTTGCTACCTTCTTTCAAGAGTACTTGAGACTATTTAAAGGTATACTGCCCTTTATTTTCCTCCTAGCAAATCATAAATCCCAGGAGTGGCTGTACCATTGAGCTAAATTGAAGTGCTGGAAGAGAAGTATTTAAAAAGACTGTTTCCGAGGCAGTATAAATGTGGTTTCTAGAGACTACTTTACCTCAAGATTTTTTTGTTAATCACTGCACAGAATAGTCTTGCTTTCAAAACTGTTTTAATACCTTTTATCTGAGCATGTCTATAAAAATGTTTTACGTGAAATTAGTGCTGGATTAGTTGTTTTGGCTCTGGTCCTAGAAACTAAAGACTTCTATTTATCTATATAACAAATACAGCCTGGATAACATTAGTGAAAATATCTTATTCTGCCTCACTAATGCATCTCAGCTCTGACCCAAAGCAGCCACCTCAAATGGTGAAATGACAGTTCGGAATCCGTGCCCATCCAGTCTTGGACCACTCTGCTGAAACCAACTACTGCCAACAGTAGCTTATAGACTTGTTATGTGGACACCTGCCTGCCAGGAACTGGAGAGGGGCCATCAGACTTAAGTAAAGGCTACCAAACTCCCATCAGATGGTGGAATGATACATGGTCATTATTCACCAGGGCAACGTTCAAGACCTGTAGGCTTTCCATTCCATTAGCAGTCCAGTTTTCCTGGCCTCATTTTACAGTAACCTGTCTTTCTGAAGTAGTTCAAAGTTTGGCCCACAGCTACTTTCATCTTATTAATAAATCTCAGTCAAACTACTACTTCTCACTTTGCAAAATACTCAAATGTAATCCTGAGGCTTTCTTGAGTATATACTAGATAAAGGAATATTTCCATCAGTAAAACCCAGCTTTTCACTATGAACATTGTTAAAATCTTGCAGCGCACCAAACCATGGATTTCTCTGACTTTAGCCAAACACAAATTTTTACCATTTTTTCCAGAAAGATCTCCATTTTCACTTGCAGAACACCCTTTCAGAGTGAAATGGCAGGTTTCCTTGGAGGCTGTCTGTTTTTTTGTTTCCATGAAAAGTAACAAAAACACTTTAAGGGCATAGGCTTAGTTTGACTTCTATATTTGGGGGCGGAGCGCAGCTCCAGTCAGGCCAATGGGGTCACATGGGGAGGGCAAATTCCATGCCTGCCTGAGGCTTGCAGTTTGAGCAGGCAATGCCGCCCCCACCCCCAAACTATACCCATGTTTAAGGTGGGGCAGGTTTTCAGAGGGCAAGTGCTCAGCACTTTTGGGGGAACATAAACACTTTTAAACTGTTTCAAGTTGGGCTCTTCAAAAATGGCATTACCCACCACAAAAGGCCAGAGAAACCAGGACAGTGCAAAAATTGGGTAGCTAGAGAGTGGCATGGTCAGAGTGACTGGGGGGGATGCACTGATTTAACTCCTGATAGCAGCTGCCACCAGTGGGGTTCCTATGGATTTTGCTGGCTTGATGCGAGACTGCTTGACTGCTGCACAGTTATGTATAATCCTTAGTGTGGATCTCACAAAAGGAATTATGTCTAAAAACAAAGAAAGGCACCTTCTTACTTAACATACATGCTCCTTGACCTCAGTTTAGAAAAGGAACTGGTCTTTGGGTTGGGCTCCCCAAAAATGGAGGTAACTTGAAACAGCTTAAACATCTTTTCCCCAAAAAGTGCTGAACACCTGCCCTCTGAAAATCTGCCCCGCACCTTAAAGTGTCTCAACTGAGGCACCCAAACTCACAAATCTCTTTTGAAAATGTAGGTCCTTGTGTGTTTGAGCCACAACTGCCAGGGTTGGTCTGCTTTAAATAAGCAAGACAAATAGGTTTTAACCTATTGAGTCATTGAAATACACTGAGTAAAGAGAGCTTTCCAGACTGGAAAAATGGGAAGTGATATGCCCAGAAACTAGGGTGGGTCCTCTGAATGGGACAGTTGGGGTGGATGATATCCATGGTTCTATTTGTTAATGCTGCACAACTTTGGGCTTAAGAGCTGAATTCTATTCTGCCTCGTGCATCTGCCAAGCATCTGGAGTGGCTCAGGAGCATGAGTACCACCCTCAGGGCAGAGGATTAAGATGCAGGGCACATACCCCAAATTGGCTGTGAGTGCTATATTTAAACTTTACCGGCCAAGTATCAAGTGTTAACTCCTCAGGCACTATAACAGCCTAAACATGGAGTCACAGACAGTCTGCTTGTGTACGCTAATCTATTTTGCCACCCCCATAAGCTTGCCTTTGTGATAAGTGCTCCCTTACTCCAAAAATCACAATAATATTCAGGTTACTCCCAGTCCCAAAGGACAGTCACTTACCCTAGGTCAATTGCACCTTAGATCCTACACCAGACAAGGCTTGGAGCCAATCCTATAATTAAATGAACTAAAGATTTATTAACTAAGAAAAGAAATGAGTTATTTACAAGGTTAAAGCAGGTAAACATACACACATAAATGAGTTCAGTTCCAAACGGTAATAGAGGCTGCTGTAATATGCAAGCTCTATATATCCTCTTAGGACTAACCCAGGCTAAGGAGCTCGGGATCTCTTGCTTATGCCTAGAAATCTTGGTCTCCAAGTCTAAGCAGCATAGAGATATGGTTTCTTCCTGTCAGGGATTTTTATTCCCTTCTCCCAGAGTTCAAGCTGATGGGTCAAATCCCCATGCATGTCTCCTCTTCATGGGTGTGGGGGGAGAAATCAAAAGTCTTTTGTCCTCTGATGTTCTGCAATGATTTGTCTGGTATCTATGGGCTTTCTTTTACATCTCCTGTGGTAAACTTGTATTTCAAAGTTGGTAATGCTTCTCTCGTGACTGTGGGGGCTTCCAATTTCAAAGCAAGCACTTAAATATTACCTTATAACCTGGGATACAGATATTATAAATGAAAGAGCTGCATGCAGCAACTTACAAGCATTTCATAAACCCTAAACATATTTTTGTAACACATCTATTGTAACAATGTTAACACACAGGTGAACCAGACTCGTTCCTGGCTGTGCATTTGTCAGTGTTCAGTGAGGCCTAGGGGCCTTGCTGTGAGCTAGCACCAGGTCTGCCAGCGATACAGCATAATCAGGAGGCTCAATAGTCAGGCTATAAGTACATCCAACCCCCACGTGAACTTCATCTGGAGGAAATAAACGAGGTTCCTGTTTGCTACTATTATGCTGCAGAACGATGGAGATGTCAACTTTCCTGTTTCTCCTGGGCTTCCATGTGTTTTGAAAAGGCTCCTAGGTTGCCCTCAGGCCTTCCTTCACCCAAGGAAACAAAAAATCCCTCCCCCTGATTGTACTCAGAACATCCAAGGGACCCAGCCTTCCCTACCATCCACAGGCAGAACTCCAGGAGCCTGGGCTGGATTAATGGTATGCCCCATATTTCTGTCTCTCAAAGTCAGCAGGTATAAAATGTTACCATATATCTAGAGTCCCCCTCCCACTCTCTTAGTGGCAGTAAATTTTATTCTCATTTTACTAAGCAAGAACAGGCAGGTTTTTGATTTTGCTTCTCTGTCTCCCTTCCCCCCCCTCCCTTCCTTTGCCATCTGGTTAGGCCAGAAGTTGAAGAGGGCTGGAAGGAAGATTTTTTTTTTGTTTTGCTTTTTGTTTTTGGATAATGAGAACCTGGCAGAGGGATGATTGAGCTAGAGGGCTAGCATCGCTCATAGAAGCCTTACATCAGTTGACAATCTGCTGTGTAGCTCTCAGTGCTGGCAGGTGGATCACCAAACTGCAACCAAAATAATTAGCAGTGAGGTTTCAGAGCCTGAAATTAAATAAATGAGTAAATAAATAAATAAAAATAAAAACCCGAAGTGGTTGTAATTAAAGGATTTCCACCTGTTTGGAATAAGGAAAACTAAGAAAGGGGAGGGTATTGTTTTATTTATTTATTTTTTAAATGCAGTGTTGCTCTATTGCTGAGTTGGCACAAGTGGATAGCTCAGCAGGCAGCTTTCCTGTAAAGTGGTGTAAAGTCTCGTATGGGTGTCGTGTGTGGGCACGCGCACAAGAGAGAGAGTCAAGACATCTACCCTGGGAATAGGGTTAGAGCAAGTGAAACCTGAAAATCAAATTAAGTATGTTCTAAATCTTTTTCAATGGTGATTATTCCATTGGGTCAAATGTGCAATATGTGCATTAGGAAATGTTATCAGTTGGGCCAATCTGTTAAATCAGTAAGGACTTGAAGGGCTTAATACTACATTTAGAGGGGCTTAGTGACGAATTTTATTATTTGCTAGAAATTTCCATTGTACTGCCAGGTAGCTAGGATGAGAGCTATTTGACAATGGAGCAGAGGAAGCAGAAGGCAAAAGAAAGCACTGACAAGGCACTTAAGCAGGGTAATTCCCTCTTAAAGAGGGAGTGGATTGTCTTGTGGTTAAAATACAGGACTGGGACGTAGATGCTATGTGGGGTTTATTCTCAGTCTTCCCACAGACATCCTATGTTACCTTGGGTAATTCACATAACCTCTCCGTGCCTCAGCTTCCATATATTTATTATATGGAAAATAATTACCTGCCTTACCAGAAAGTTAGATTAATTCCTTAGGGTTTGTCAAGTGTGTTATCATATTAGAAGTGAAAAGTATCATTACTGGTATTGCCACAGAAAACAAACCCCAGGAATAGAGCAGTGTGTAATATCAGTCTACCTGTATAATCTCAGGAACATCTGTCAGCAAACACCAGTCAACCTTGCATCTAGAAGTAGTTCCTCTTAGTGGGGATGAGACTGGAAGCTACACTGTATGTCCAGCAAAAAGGTATTTGTCTAATGTTGAAACATCTTCTCTAGGAATGGGGAAGCTATTTGTCCAGGTGAAGGCACCCAGTGTGGTAAAGGACAAATTGTGACATCTCAAATTTCATGAGACTTAGTAGAGTCATGCCTAGGTACCAGGGTGATGACTATCTTAGAAATAGCAGAGAGAGAGAGTATAATAAAGGGCTAAATTTTACCCAAACCTTAATGCCAACAGGGTTGTATCGAGCAGAACTGAGACCAAAATAAATACCAGTCAGCTTTATTAAGCATGTCTACTCCCCAAGACCTGCATGTGCATTAGGGATAGGTGAGCCGGATAATAAATTTCCCAAAAAGCATGAATGTTGGTCAGTCAACAGAACTTCCAACAGAAGATGTTTAGGTTGTCATATAGTCGGGGGTATGTGTGCAGATATTTGCTTAGAGGGAGATTTCCAAGTCTTGAGGCATGCTCAGGTACAGGAAGTTGGGGCCATATAATACGTACATAGAGAGCTGTGCTGCTGTGTCCTCATGGCCCTATCCATCACAACCTGCATTTTATTCCTCTTAGCACCATACTTTTTTTTCAGATCCAAATATGTCCAAATATCTAAATAATAGACCTCTGAGTATAAATATCATCCAAATATGGATATTAGAATACTCTCATTTTTACTCAGCATGTCCTGGGTAAAACCTCAGATGTATTAGTTGGGAGTGATCTCTTCTTTGGTCTCTCAGAAGTTCTAGTCAGAAACTTGTGAAGGGTTTTTCCAGGGTATTACATGTGTTCAGGTTTCACCATTAAAATGTTGCTATTTACTGCTGTGAAGCAATTACTGTTAGTGTGGTATTCTCTATACTTAGTAACATTAATTACTTGCAAGTCATAAATGGCAACGTGTTTTTAGAAATGACTGTAAATCATGGCTTAGTAGAAAAATCCACACCTTACTCGGAACAAGGGAAGGCTTTCCATATCTGGAGGTATCTCTGTCCCCTCGTGACCACACTACCTGGGGATGAAGTCCCATCCTAATCATGTAAAACTAACAAGTCCAACAGTTGATCCAATTACTTTGTATTTACAAATTCAGAAGTTTTCCCTGAGAACCTTCATTGTAAATCAGATAAAATGGGAATCATTATTTTTGACTGCCCAGTAAACTTTCTTTGTGGAGACCAAATAAAATCTATATGTTAAAGATCCAAAAATCCCGGGACTGCAAAAACTTTCCACAATCCTTTTTATATAGCTTCTTGCCTGAAGAGCTTATCTAATTTCTATATGTACTTTGAGCATAGCATTCAAACTTAAGATGGTAAATAAAAATTTCAAGTGATGGATTAAAACAGAACTAGATCTGCTTCCCATCCATTTGTCTTCCCTTTGTCCTTAATCTTGATCTGCCCTGTAGGTTAGTCTTATCATAAAGACAGTATGAATGACTGTCTCAGCGCCTTTCCTCATTAATGCTGCAGGAAATTGATGAGCAGATCTCTGGAACTGTGGATTTTTTTGGCAAGAATTATAGCCCCTATTTATTTTGGAGGGACCCGGGTGGTTTTCTGAGTAAATATATGTAGAAATTTCCCCCCAAAATAAACAGTACAAGTAATTGCCTGATATATGAAGTTGACATTTTGGCTTTGTGATTTGCTATGATATATAAAAATCTAATTTTCTCTGTGGACTGAAGCTACTGCAAAATTGTAAGTAAATTAAAATCAGTGGTTTACTTAGAAAATGAGTAATAGACTGTTATAATATATCAATATTTATTCTGCAGTTTCTCAAATCAGCTCAACTCTGCATTACTGAATGCTAAATGTATGGGTAAATATGACACTAGCTGGTGTGAATAGAATTGTTGTGAATTTCTCCCCTATTCACATTGTGCAGGGTTTGTAAATAAAGTTGGCCCTGATCCTGGAAAAACATACACGTGTGCTTGTCTCTAAATATTGAATTCAGTGGGACTGCTCACATGCTTGAGGTTAAGCATGTGCATAGATGTTTTCAGGATGAGGTTTGTTTGATACTATGGATTGTACTTAGAGGATGAAGTACACTTCTACAATGTTAATGAAGCTGTATCACTTACTACTTCATTACCTCGAAAGAATTAATGTGTTGGTTAAACAGAATATACATAGAGACCTCTATTTGTGCATCCTTTTTAATTAAACTTAAAAATAGATTCCAAGAAAGGGGTAGAAATATATGGCTTAATACACTGAGCACCTTTTGACACACTAAAGCCCAGTGAAGTGACACTGATAAAAGCTTTGGACACATGCCACATTATTAAAAATAATGAACTAGATGTCATTGCTAGGGGACTGCTAGAGACGAGAAGCTCAGAGCTCTGCAAGGGCCAGAGTTTGTTGAGTTAATACAGCTGAAAAATGTTTTTAAGAATGAATTTAAAAGTAAAAAAGGAGGAAGGGGCTAGATTTTCAGCTGTTGTAAATTGGCATAGCTCCATTGAAGGCAGTGAGAGTGTGCTGGTTTATACAAGTAAATCTGTCCCCACCCCAAGTCCAGAAACATTATTAAGAGTGCCTTGTGTTGTAATAAGCATGCATCTGCTTTTGCCAGCCAGTTGAGCAATATGGACATTTCATGGACAAAAACTTATATGGGTCATACAAATAAACATGAGCATAGTAAGTATGTTTGGATGACCACTTCCTGATCCAATTTTGGGCTTTATGATCAAGAAACAATAACTAATGGAGCTTAATAGTGAGGGAAAGGGGGCACAAGGAGAGATTCTGCAAATAGTCCTTGGATTTAAAAAAGTATTCACCATGCAGTCATACTTGAGCTCCTTGTGAGTTCACTGTGCTTGAATAATCTTTACTCTCTCACACAAAATGTAAGCTCAAATGATCAAGGGCAGATCACAAAATTGCAAAATCTATTTATTATACAAAGATTTGATTTTTATCTTTTATAGCATTTCCTTTCTCCCATGTAAGTATCTTGCAAACAGTTCAAGTATCAGAGGGGTAGCTGTATTAGTCTGGATCTGTAAAAGCAGCAAAGAGTCCTGTGGCACCTTGTAGACTAACAGACGTATTGGAGCACGAGTTTTCGTGGGTGAATGCCCACTTCGTCGGATGCATCAGCTTTACTTGTATTCACCCACGAAAGCTCATGCTCCAATACGTCTGTTAGTCTATAAGGTGCCACAGGACTCTTTGCTGCTTTTGCAAACAGTTGTGAAGATTCAGTATGAAAACTATTCACTCCATGCTGCGCTGGTCAAATAGTTTTTGAAACTAACGATTTAGGGCCTGCTCCAAAGCCCATTGAAATCAGTGGGTTTTTATCAGGACCATAGTGCAGATGTTGAATGTCAGCTATTCCTATTGAATATGCAATTCAACGTTTCCTTTCATTTCATATTTTGTGAAAAGAAGAGGCAAAATTATTTGAATTATTCAGCTGGCACTGATAACAGATCTTTTATGGAACTGAGACATTTGTGGCTTACAAAACAGTCTAGTAGAAACTATTAAGCCTAGTGAGAAATGTTTATCTCTAATGCACCGATTTCTGTAGCTTCTGAAATACTGAGCAGGATTTCAGTTTAATGTTAGTAGTATAGATGAGTGAAGAGTTCACTATGAATAATTTGTTCAATGACCTGTAGCTACTTTTCTTTGTCATGGAATATTTCTATGAATGTACTTGTTCAAATCACCTAACAGTTTGCCCCCCAGCATTATTTTAACTTCATGGAGTAATACCCAAGTATTCATCCTCAGAGGAAGGATAGCTCAGTGGTTTGAGCATTGGCCTACTAAGCCCAGGGTTGTGAGTTCAATCCTTGAGGGGGCCACTTAGGGATCTGGGGCAAGAATTGGTCCTGCTAGTCAAGGCAGGGGGCTGGACTCAATGACCTTTCAAGGTCCCTTCCAGTTCTAGGAGATTGGTATATCTCCAATTATTACCGTTTATCCTGTATTTCTAATATCAAGTAGTTGATTGGTCACAAGTCACATGATGCTAACATTCATGGGACCAAACTCTGTTACCACACATAAAAGGGCAAGACAATGAACATGGCAAGCTTTTTTTTATTTCTTTGCTATGCTTTACTGGGTAGCAGTTCTCTCTTGCACTAATATCCAAAGGAATATAAAGAGCCTACAGACCCACAGAGCTCTGCGCTCTTCTCTGCTTGAGGATTATTCAACCAAGCACTGGGTGATGCTGAGTGATATTAGCAGAAGCTGGATGACTCCCATGTAAACTGGGTATTCAGATCCAAAAGCAGGCAAGAGATTTTTCTTGGCTCTAATGAACTCACTTCAATCAACATAGATTCAATTTCTTTAAGAGCAAAATATAGCCTTTCAGTAAGATTGAGCCCTGGCCTTCTATATTACATCAATTAGTTCTACAAATTGCGTCTTATTAATTCATCTCCTTCCCAGTGTGAATGCAGAAGTTGAAGTTATTTGATCCTACATTTGGATTGTCATTTAGAGCTGGGTTCCCTGAGCAATAGTTAACCCACTTTTTAGAGGAAGATGGCTTATTTGGTGTTATGTGTAAATAAAACAGAAAATGGGTAAAGATGCTCTAGTAAGACAACTGAGTAAAGAGGCACAGGCTCGATACAGTGCATTTAATTGAATACTCTTGCTGCATTTGACAACTTTTCTGTGGATCTTCTGTGCAGAAGCGGGAGAGGGAAGATGTCCCTGAATATAATGCCTCAGAATAGCTTTATATGTTGCATGCCAGAAAGAAACGGTACAGAGCTGTGTGTGCTGCCATCAGTGTGTTTAGAATACTGAATTGAGTTTTCACGGATGTATATTTGAGAGGAAGGATGGCGTGTGGTTAAGACACTGGCCTGGGACTCAGGAGACTGGGATTCAATTCCTAGCTCTGCCACAGACTCCCTGTGTGACCGTGGATAAGTCATTTACTTTTTCTGTGCCCATTTTGTAAAATGGAGATAGCAAAACTTGCCTGTCTCACAGGGGTTTGAGGGTTAAATAATGTTTGTGAGGTGTTCAGATCCTATGGTGACAGGGCCATGTAAGCATGTAGAGCAATGGCAACTGAGGTTTCAGAAAAGAGAAAACAGTAAGAAAAGAAATCTGAGACCTGGTCTACACTAGGAAATTAGGTCCGTATAACTGCATCACTCAGGGGTGTGAAAAATCCACACCCTTGAATGACGCAATTAAATGGACTTAACCCTCGGTGTAGACAGCACTAGGTCAACAGGAGAATCACCCATCAACTTAGCTACCACCTCTTAGGATGGTGGATTATGTATGTCGACGGCAGAAACTCTCCCATTGACATAGGTAGTGTCTTTGCTGAAGCACTACAGCGGCACTGCTGCAGTGTTTCAAGTGTGAACAAAGACAAAAGATGGCGGACAGTCCAACATCCTGCATTAAGGCCTGATCCAAAGCAGAGAGAGTCTTTCCATTGACTTCAATTGGCTTGAGATCAGCTCTTAGTTGTGGTAATAAAGTAACCCACAGCACGTTCCTAGAATGGGAATGAAGGAGACTTTGGAGCCTGGGTGGAGGGCTGGGGAATCAAGGAGTCATGCAGCTGTTAGGAGGGGCACATCCACTAGGACAAAAAGCTGTGGGGTAATGGTCCCATATGGCAGCAAGTAACAAGTGGGGATGAAAGGGGGACCCAGTGTTCCTATGTGAAATCTACATTCTGGCCTGTGGGCCCTACTGCTGTCTGTGCTGTTCTGTGATGTAGAGGCATAGTGCTAGGTTTGGGGGGGAGGAGGTTGATGATGGGGCTGTAGCCAACATGCCTGTCTTACACTTAGAAAACAGCCCAGGACTTTAATCAGGGTTGGCTCCACTAATTAGGTGCCTGGACCCTGGAGAAGACACATGGAAGGTGAGGTGGTGGCCTTGGGGGGAATAAGGTGTAGGTGGGAGGGGGCAGCAGGGTGAGAAGGGGGTGGGGGGAATTTGGGATGTGCAGGGCTGTGGCGGCCAGAGAAAGAGGCGACTTTCCCCAGCTCCAGGGCTGTGGCTGCTGGAGAGAGCAGGGCCGTCTCTACAGTGGTGCGCCCCAAGCAGCGCACCAATTGCTGCCACGGACAGCAGGGGCAGTCCGTGTGCCCTTAAGGCGGCAGGCGCGTTTCCACGGCGGCGGCGGCAGCTTCTATGTTTAGCTGAAGCCGCCGCGGACAGCTAAACATAGACGCTGCCACCGAATTGCCGCCACCGCGGAAACGTGCGTGCTGCCCTAAGGGCACACGGACTGCCCCCGCTATCCGCGGCGGCAATTCGGCGCCCTGCTTGGGGGCAAAACAACAGGGACTGCCGCCCCTTACAGAGTGCCGCCCCAAGCACCAGCTTGGAATGCTGGTGCCTGGAGCCGGCCCTGGGGGAGAGATGAACCTCGTTCCCAGCCTCAGCTCTGTGGCTGCTGTGGCGGGGGAGAGACCCCCCCCTCCTTCCTAGCTGTAGCTCAGGGGCTGCTGCGGTGGCAGAGAGAGGGTGCATCCATCACATTACAAAGGTAAGACTACTGATATTAAAATATGAGTTGTGTGCTTTTATTTGTAGAACAAAAAATGTTAATTATTAAGGGTTTTTTTATAGTTTTTATCCAAAGTGCTTTACAATAGTGAGCTAATGGTATAAACAACATTTGGAAAGATCATTAAGTGATTCACTGAGACCCTCAGCAATTTTCAAGTGGTCCGCAGAAAAAAAGGTTGAGAACTACTGCCCTATACCTTAAAGAGTAACTCAGGATCCAGCCTATCGCAGATGCAAACACACTGATCCTGGGTTCCAACTGCCCCTTTCCTTGCTAACCAAATCCTCCCTGAAGCTCTTTGGCCTTCTCACCCTGTCTAGCATAATGATCCCCCCTCCCAGGTAACACATCCCTCCAAAGATTCTCCATCACCAGGTATCAAATCCTCCTCCTGCCACTCCACCCAAATACAACTGAGGTCCTCTTAGTGCAAGTCTGCCTGACATCCATGCACATGTTTTTTCACAGCACCCACAACCTTAGGACTGGCCCTGGCATTACAAATTCTGCTTTGATACATGAATATCACTGAGAAGGTGTCATGCAGTAAGTCCCATGAGGCCAGGGAGGGGCTGGTATTGCAGAAGATGTGCAAAAGGGTAGCTCCAGCTTCATAATCTGATTGGTTGTTTTTTAAAAGCTGGTTCTGTTAGCTCTTTTGAGCTAGACGTGTTTGTTCGGGCTGCTTGCTTGGTGGAGTGGATTGAACTGAATGTTCTTGAAGAACCTCTTATATGTTTGCCACTTGCCCCCCCCCCCAAAGAAACCTTCCCCCCGCCCTTAAATCAAACCCTTATTTACTCACTGCAAACTGCACATGCATCACTGTGGACTGTCTCCTGATAACCAATAAGGGGAAAAGAGAGAGATTTGTATCTTCAAAAAGACTTTTACCCCATTGGGCAGGCAGCACTTCTATGAAGAAAAAAGAAATTAATTAACTGTAACTGAATTTCACCTCTTTAACCTTAGCTCTTGAGCAAACCTGAGCTAAATAAACATCTGACCATTCAATCTCTTCCACTTAAGGTTAACTTGAGTTTATTATTCAGGCTACTGCCCTTGTGTATTAGGCAAAGCATAAATTACGCATACTAATTACCTTGGATGGGGCACCACTTTAATGAATTCTTTTAATTAAACTGCAACACAGTGGTTTTGCACAGGATGGTCTATATTTCATCCTTAAACTATGTTAACCTTCATCTTTGTCTGGGGAGATCACACATTCAACTTGGTTTAATTCATTTAAGTATATACATAGAGCAGCCCTCCTTCGCTATCACTGGGAAATTTGAAAAATGTTTCTGTTCTGTTGCAACTCTAAGAAATTAGATGTTTCAATGAAAAGTTATGATTCTGCCAGGAAAGCAAAGGGCAACGCATAGAAAAAGGGAGGGAGGAGGCAGGGGATGAAATTAGAGAAGGGATGAAATTAGAGAATGGTTTAATATTGTCAATTTTCAAAACAAATACAAATGGATCCTCTCATCTGATATGCAGCTTGCTCTACATTTCACTGTAGACAAATTGGCGCCTGAAATATATAAATGTTTTAAAGTGATTTTAGTCCCAATAAAAATGATCAGGCCATGAAATCAAATGCATCAAAGTCAGTTGTAACTGGTATAGTTCTGTCCTTATGAACAACACTGACAACTTGCAATTCAGAAGAGCAGCAGAGATCCAGTGATTTTTTTTTTCTTTTTATAAGGGAAAGACATGGAATTTCTCTTTTTTTCCAACTATCTGATCTCTGTCCCCAGTCATCCAGCCAGGAAATATATCCTCTCCAAATTCCTCCTCCCCCACCCCCACTGCCAAACTGTAGTTTGCTGTACTGTTTGTCTACCTTTTTGTCTTCAGCTTCAGGTCATTTGTGGTTTCCCATTATTTTAGTTTTTAAAAACTGAAATCATTGCATGAACTGGAGATTGACATGCAAGTTGGTCGCTCAGTTGGAGAGCAGCGTAGATTGCTATGGATAGATTTTACAGTATTTATGAAACCAAGTATTTTGTTGTTTCCTATCCTGAGTTCTGATGCTGCCTTCTCTGACTTTCTTGATGCCCACCTCACCTGCCCCGTAGGCCCATGCAAAACACTACTGCTGGGACCACCTTCCTGGTCAATTGTTCTGACCATGTCACCACACCCTGAATCCCTTCTCCACTAAGCCAAATACAGACTTCTTGTGCTTATCTCCAAAGCCATTCACAGCTTGGCACCCCCTTACTTTTCTGCACTTGGGGCCTGATCCAAAGTCCATTTAAGTCATTGGGAGTGTTGACATTGTGCACCATCACCACGTATGTCCTCTACTCTGTCGTCAGTTTGTCTGCTTCTCCGACAAACACCTTTGTGATTTCTTTAACGTCACTGCTTATGAATGGAACACTCTCCCCAAATGAGTCCCCAATGCACTCCCTTCTCCTTCAAATTCTTTCACATTACAACTTCTTCAGTAATTGCATAGAGAACTACCTCTGTGAAAGACCATGCAATAAGGAAACAAGAATGTTCCCATGTATTTTTCCAACTAGATTATACAGACATGTAAAATACACTCTTAAATCCTGTAAATACCAAAACAGAATTGATCCAATATAACATGGATTTAGCATCAAACAACTTTTAAGGGCCAAATTCTGTCCTTCGTTTTCCCTGTGCACTTCCACTGAGTAGCACAATTGAGAGAGACAGCAGAATTAGGCCCTGTGAAAGGAGCTAAAATGATTTAATTTTAAAAATATAATTAGTGTCATCCCATACAGAGAAAGCCAGATTGGAATAGAACAAAATATGTTTTGTAGGCATGTAAATATTGCATGTATGTATATTTCCTATTTGCATGTTAATCAAATATGCATGTTCCCTTGGTGAATCCACAACTTATGTTTTGGGCTGCATCACTTTGATTCCTCTGTGATCTGAGCTGGTTCCTTATTCCTATTGTCTGCTGTGGGCTTGCCTTACACAGAGTGCCTTCAGGCTGTGCTCTTATGTAACATATGTTTTGACACACCATCTGGTCTTAATAGGTTTCCCAAGTGGCTGCTGCATTACAACCTACCTTTCTGGCAGCTACAAGTGCCCGCAAACCCTTTTTCTGTCTTTCTCTCTGGGTCAGGGATTCTTGTTGTAGTGGATGGGTGTTAACAGGTGCGATTAAGTGTAAAGAAGCATGTGGACCCAATGTGCCATAACTGTCAGAGGAGGGGGACTTCCTGCTGAAGTGTTCAGTACATATAATGTTGGTGCCCATTTGGTACATGGGACCAAGTGAAACTGGCTTAGTCCCTCCTGACTGGGCATGATGCCATGCTAACATAAGGGTCTGAGTGGAGGCAGCCAAGAATCAATACACGGTATGAACATCAAAGCTATTTGGAGACAAGACTGTCAGCAGGGAATATGGAAACAACTCAGAGTCTTGTGCTTACACATCTAATGGTGAAAGGGATATGTCACAGTTACTATTCCCAAAAGAAAGTCCTGGGATTAGGAAGATGAATAGCCAGATGACGCTAGAGAGACTCCCCCTTTTTGCTCTCTTTGGAAGGCCTGGCAGATATGGCTAAGAAAATTGTCTAAAAGTTGACAAAATAGGTGCTAAGATCCCAGAGATAGGATTCTGTAATCAGTAACAGAAGGAAAAGGACTGGTCTGTTCAAAGGAAGGGATGTATTTTTAGAAATGCATTTTAAAGAAAAATAAAACCTTACAGACTATATAAAATGATGAAAGATTTGGAGTGCAGTGGTATCCAGCACTGCCTATATCTTCAGGAGTGTGGATGAAGTCAGGGGAATAGGCTTTGAGAGACTTTTCCCCACCCTTTGGTGGACCCAGACACAGCTGGAGCAGCTGGAATCTATGAGATAACATTCAAAGTTTCTGCAGAGGTGGCAGGGTAAAACAATGGCCCCATTTCCCCAGCCCTATCACCCTCCTGAATCCCAACAAGACTGCAGAAAGGGTAGTGGCTGTGGCCTCAGTCAGGCACAGTGCTTGGCAGGGCTCCGGCCTGTGCCTGAAGAGACACCACTCAAACAGTTGTGTGCTGTGCCTGTGAGCCATGGTCAGATGTGATACAAGGCAGTGGAAGTTGCCTGTCAGTAAATGAGTGTAAATTGGACTAGGCTGGTGTAATTTACAGATTGAAGGGGCAGACGGGAAGTGTGTAGCAGGAAGAGCAGCTCATAGGAAGGTGAGTGAGTGTGTGGTTTGAAATAGTCCCCTCCACTTCTTCCCTCTCTCCTGTGTGTAAGTTGCACCAGCTTGGACTTCCTTCTCAGCATGTAACTTCCACCATCCTACACACCACCCACATCTGAATTTGGCCCCATAGCTTCCATGACAGTTACACTTGTGCATCTGGGAGCAGAATTTCTAATTCACAGCTTGCTTATTCCATAGCTCAGACTCTGCAGTTCTCTTCTTTCAACTTACTGAAATCACTAGCTAGCAAAAAAGGAAAACAAGAATACACACACACACACACACACACACACTCCCCCAAGCCTTCTAATTAGCATGTGCATGGGAACACACATGAGGGACCTGAGAGAGCCTGTCTTGTTTGACAAATGGTTGCCGTTCTGCCAGTTGCCCGTATAAAGACAGAGCAACTCCACTGGCCTCAATAGTTACTCCACATTTACCCAGGTGAAATAGAGAATAGGATTTTGTTTGACCAAACCTGATGCACTTTGTTATAGCACTGATCAATGTCTAGCTCCATGTGTCCAGAGAGCAGCCCTCTGGTTCTGTTATTGGGGCTCTGGCACATATCTCAGCTGAGGAAATATTCACATGTGGCCACTGAATGCCAAATATGAGTGTGCAGATGGCTTCCTGTTGCTTCTGCTGCTACCCCTTCTTCATAGACATGGATTTAGATGAGCATCCCTTCGGTAGAAGGAGAAGAAATGCCAGGACATAGTTTGACCATGTGCAGTCAGTCTATTGGTGGTGCTGTGTTCACTGGTACTAAGCAGACTTTACGAGAGGCTAATGCAAGATGTGGTAGAACGTGTGTCCACACAATCCTTCCTTGGAATAATAATGCTATGAAATACAAGGATATGGTGGCATGTGTGAGAGCCAAAGGGTAATTCTCACAAAACTGGGTGACCGGGCAAGAAAATGGCAGATGAAATTCAGTGTTGACAAATGCAAAGTACTGCACATTGGAAAACATAATCCCAACTATACATACAAAATGGTGAGGTCTAAATTAGCTGTTACCATTCAAGAAAAAGATTGTGGAGTCATCATGAATAGTTCTCTGCAAACATCCACTCAGTGTGCAGCAGCAGTCAAAAAACTAAGAGAATGTTAGGAACCATTAGGGAATGGATAGAAAAATCAGACAAAAAATATCGTAATGCCTCTATATAAATCCATGGTATGTCTACACCTTGAATACCGTGTACAGTTTTGGAATTGGAAAAAATACAAAGAAGAGCTACAAAGATGATTAGGGGTATGGAACAGCTTCTATTTGAGGAGAGATTAAAAAGACTGGGACAGTTCAGCTTGGAAGAGGGATGACTAAGAAGGGATATGAAAGAGGTTTATAAAATCATGAATGGTGTGGAGAGAGTGAATAGGGAAGTGTTATTTTACACTTTCACATAACACACAAACCAGGGGTCACCCAATGAAATTAATAGGCAGCAGGTTTAAAACACACAAAAGGAAGTACTACTTTATGCAATGTACAGTCAGCCTGTGGAACTCAATGCCAGAGCATGTTGTGAAGGCCAAGACTATAACTGGGTTCACAAAAGAACTAGATAAGTTCATGGGGGGATAGGTCCGTTAATGGCTATAAGCCAAGAGAAGGCTGCAACCCCATACTTTGGGTGGACCTCTGACTCCTAGAAGCTGAGACTGGACAACAGGATGGATCACTTGATAAATTACCCTGTTCTGTTAATTCCCTCTGAAGCACCTGGCTTTGGCTGCTGTCCGAAGACAGGATGATGGGCTAAACGGACCATTTGTCTGACCCAGTATGGTTGTTCTTATGCCCTAATTAAGGGGAGCTGCTCAGGCTCTTTCAGTTGATGGGCTGGTATTCACCCCAGATTTTAAGGATTCTGAACTCACATTGATTATTGAAATAAATGTGACTCAGTATCTTTTTTTTTGTAAATTGTATTAAAGTTATTTAAAAAATAAAAATAAAGAATACAGATCGTCTTAGCTAATATGGCCATTAGCCATTAACTAATATAGCTATTAACTAACATACAGCCAAAGCTAATATTACTAAAAATAAAGCAATACAACAATCAAAGCAAGATCAAATCAATAAATCAACAGGTTAGTCTCAATATTAGGTTGGTGTTTCTAATTCACCACTTTGGCACCTCCTGCTGGCTGTCATGGGGATTAGCTCCACATGTTAGTGCATCCTCTTTGGGAGGTGCCTTGCCGCTGTCACTCCTGCTCTAGGACCTATGGTTCTAAAAACACCGCGGTGTCCTCTTCAGCGACACAGTCCTCCAGCCGTGCCACACACTGTGCTCCCCCCATTCTAGGGGACCTGCAGTCTGCTGTTCAGCCACTTTCCTTAGTGGCTACTGCAGCCAATTGTCTGACCACTTCCTCGTGGCCCCAGCATCCTCTTTGCCCGTGCCTCAGGGCCTCAGCCTGCAAACCCCAGCAGCCAGCCACGGGGGCGCGCTCTCTCTCTCTCTCTCTCTCTCTCTCACACACACACACACACACACACACACACACACACACACACACACACACACACACACACACACACACACACACACACACACACACACACACACACACACACTCACTCACTCCCCCGCTAGCAGCACTGCTCTGTCCAGGGTGCTGGCAGTTCTCTCAGCCCTCCAGAGACACAGTCCTTCCTCCCTGGGCTCTCAGCAGAGAACTGCCCTTCTCTGCTCTGCGCCTCCTTTTTTATATGGGCCTGCTTGGCCCTGATTGACTGCTCCCTTCAGCCCTTCTTTGATTGGCTGCCTCCTGTGCAGCCTCCCTAGGGCTCTATTAACCCCTTAGAGCCCATTGTGGGCAGGCACCCCATCACAGTGTTAAATAATCAAATTACTTAAATCATCAGATTAACACCAAAAAATGTTGATCCTTATAAATTCTAAGAAGGGAGACAAGGAAGTGGCTGTCCACTTGGCTATAAATCCCTCTAAAGAATTGTACCAAATTCAACCAAATCTATAATTTGGAGCTGATTAAATATTTTAGTACCAAAACCAAATTACTCTCTGGTATCTGAACCACAACTTCAGAGCCAATTATAAATCTTTCTTGTGTGATGGCTAACCCTTTCCTTTCCCTCCACCTTCATCATAGATTTATACAGATGTGAACAGAACACTCATGGCAATCAGAAGCCTCCCACTCCCCGGACCTGCTGGTGACGGTTTCAAGTCTCAGTGCTTTTAAAAACAGAACACACTTGAATTAATATCCTTGTGAGACAATATTTAGGGTTGTTTAAATCTAGGGAACTTCTTCTGGTGCCTTCCCTGTGTGGACTTTGTGGGTACTCTCACATGCAGGCATGCACACAGCCACATGTTGACACCCTGTAACAGTGCAGGACTCACCCCTGTGGCGCCTCCTGCTGGTCATCCAGGGAATTAGCATTTCCAGCTCCAGAGCACCCTCTGCAGGTTGGTATCCTGCTTGCTGCTTGGCCCGAGTCCCTCCTGGACCCCAGTGCCCCTTTCAGGTTGGGGTGCTGCCCCCTGGCAGTACCCCCACAGATCTGGGTCTCCCCTCCCCGGGGAACCCCCACCCTCTATCCCCAACTTGCCTCAGTCTATCACCACTGCCAGTCATCACCTAGTCCCCGTTCCCTGCAGTGAAGTGCCACTCAGTGAAGTGCAAGGGAGGTTTTGGACCTGCTGCCTCTGCCTACCCTTGAGCTGCCCTCTGCAACCCCAGTACCTTCTTTGGCCTTTAACAAGGCCTGCAGCCTTGGGGGTTTCTAGGCTAGAGCTCCCCAGCTCCTTGGGCCTTCCCCCAGCCCTGCTCCAGTCTTGGTACCCTCTCAGCTTCCAGGCAGCCAGGCCCTTCCCTCTTTACCGCTAGAGAGAGACTCTGTCTCTGGCTTCTGGCCCCAAACCGCTTATAAGGGCCAGCTGGGCCCTCATTAAGCCAGCCTCAGCCTGATTGGGGCATGGCCCACAGCTGAGGCTGCTTTCCCCAATCAGCCCCGCTTTTCCTTCCCTGCCACAGCCCTCTCCCCGGGCTGTTTTAAGCCTTTTAAGGCAGTAGCGGGTGACCACCCTGCTACACCCCCTCAAATGAGAGACTATGAAAATGCTGGGATGTATCCCAGCTAATACAAAGCAAAAGACAAAAATAGATAAAAGGAAAAATAAGATAATGGGGAATTTTTGAACTCGTCAGCTCTGAGTCTAGTGGAATAGGAGCTGGAACTGTAGTTGAGGCGCCAGATGATTGTGATGTTCTGGCCCATTCCTTCTCGCTAGGGGATCTTCTTCAGGTGGAGTGAAACTGGTCAAAGGCTGGTGGTGTAGCCTGTTTTGTTGGTATCTTGACTGATCTCTTCTTCCCAAAGTGACCAGGTCTTGGAGAATCCAGAATGTCAGTCTTCCCCCGAGTGGCTTCTGGACCCAAGAGGCAAAGGCTTCTTGGCTTTATCCTTGATTCTTATGGTTTGTGAACTAGCTTATTCAAACTTGCAATGCCTCCCTCTGGAATCTTCTGAGAAGCCAGGTGTGAGGCTTATCTTGGAGCCATGCAACTTGGTCCAGTCAGGTTTGAATAAGGTCATCCTTAGCCAATGCCAATTTTGGAAAAGTCCTGTTTATATCAACAACTTACAAAATATTCAGTATTTTACGTACCACAGAGTCTGTAAGGCTGACCCCTCCCCCTCCCCCTTCCAAAAAAAATAATCAAGAAGTGGACTCCTGAGACCACTTTTGAGGAAGGTGGCATAGTCATATCTAGATGGAAAGGTCTTGATGATGTGTTACCAGCTTGTAGAAAGTCCCACACGAAAATCCCATAAGAGTAATAGCTCAATAGTCATCCATCAGCAAAATTAAAAGTAAGTGTGGACAACTTAAGACCTCTGTTCCCATTCTTCTCACATACAAAGCACCTTAGTTATTTTTAAACTAATTAAGCCAAAAAAACCCACACTCAGATCTAAGAATATAACATGCATTCAATATTGACCAGAATATCAAGTATAATGACCCCAATTGGCATGGATATGTATAAAAGCTAGGAGTCTGAGATGAGGAGAACTATATAACTTCAGTTCTCTTTCTACTCCTCATGCTGGTATTAGAAGTACCACTTGGTAGTCAAGCTGGCTCCTGGTTAAAGCCCTGATTCAGTAAAGCATGTAAGCACTTGTTTATGTGCTTTGCTGAATAGAAATGCTTAGGTACTTTACTGAATAAGGGGCTAAATTATCTTCATGGTCTGAATATTGCATTGGAGTAGTAAGGGTTCCTGTTGAGGGGAATTTACACTGGGTAATATGGCACATTTGTATGCAGTCCATTCTTTCCTTTCTGTAAAAATTGACACTTACTGGGCATGCTGAATTTGCCTGTTCTGGTGGGATGCATTGGGGAGTAATTAGGAGCGGAAAATCAGGAAATTAATATCTTCCACTTGAATCTGAACTAAAGGAGCTGTTCTTGTTCTCCAGATACATCCATAGGGATAAAGGGTAATGAATACCAACAGTTAATTTCAAAATAACTACACCTGAGATGAATTTGGGGGTAAACAGAAGTGGTACAAGATGATAACCCAATCAATCACTTGGTGATCCTCAACCAGTGCCATCTCATTACTTTTAAAGACACAACTACTTTTCCAGACCCCAAGCCACCAGCCTGGATGACTCACTCAAGGCAGGTTTCTTTTTTCCTTCTATTACTCTTAGAGTACAGCATCCAGAATACATAAGCAGGATATCTGCACATGGGCTTGAAAGGCATTTGATTTTAATTAATAAATATCAGTAATCATTGACTTGTCTCCATCTAAAAACTGAAAGTACCTTTATTATTAATTGAGAGATAAGGTGGGTGAGGTGTTATCTTTTTTTATTGAACCAACTTCTGTCGGTGAGAGAGACAAGCATTTGAGCTCCACAGAGCTCCTCTTCAGGTCTGGGAAAGGTACTCGGAGAGCATGTCTACATATACAGCACTTCAGCTCTCCTGTTGGCATAATAAAATCATCTCCGTGAGTGGCAGTAGCTATGTTGGTAGAAGAAGCTCTCCCGACAACATAATGCTGTCCATGCTGGCACTTATGTCGGTGTAACTTACGTCACTCGGGTATAGTTTAGTCACATCCCTGACCAACATAAATTATACTTACATTAGCTGTAGCGCAGACATAGCCAGAGTGTCACAGATCAATACAAGGTGGAACAGATTGTTAAGTCAAAATGGTTAACACATGTTGCAAGAGACCAATTAAATTGAAGTGGGCAACTAACACCTCTGTAGTCATAGGACAAAGAAGGGTTAGTATGTTTTAAATTGTTATAATGAGACATAAAACTAGTATCTCTATTGAGACCATGATTTTTAGTTTCTAGCAAAGTTATGAATTTAAGCTCTCAGGCTCGTCTCGTGAAGGTATTGTGCAGATCAAGGACAGAGAAGTCAATGTGGAGTGATCGTTTTGTGAAAAGTGTTCACCCATGGGTGATAGAATGTTTTTATCTTTTATCATTTTTCTGTGTGAGTTCGTTCGAGAGCATAGTGATTGTCTGGTTTATTATTAATGGAAGTTGCAGAAAGTGAAATTTTTATTTTTTTTAAATTGCTTGGAGGTAGTCTCTCTTTCTCTCTCTCTCTGTGCGAGAATGACTGTAGCAAGGAATTTAATATTCTGTGTTGCTAATTATGCCTAGAAATTATTACTAATTTACATTGCAATAGCATCCAAAATGTGCTAGCCATCTACCAACCACAGAGGAAGACATGGACCCTGCTTCAGAGTTTAAAAACTAAGGCCCCAGTCCTGCAAGTTACTCCATTCCGCAAACACTTGTACCTGCATGGAGCTTTGTTCGTGTCACTGGGGCTCTGTGTGGACACAGGGATAATCTTACATGGCATAACTTGCAGGTGCCTGGATCAAGCACTTAATTTTATAAAATGCTGTGAATTTGATTTTGTTTCTGAATCTTACACAAATTTCAATTTCTACAGTCAGTAACTTTTGACTAGATAACAATTAGGAGCTTTTTTCCTTGTTTTATACTAGTAGAAAAATTTAACCTGATAAATGAATTATGTGAAACTACATTCCTATCCGTTGAAGGTCATGTAAAAAATGAAATCTTCCAAGACTGCTCATAAAATTTCAAATTCTCTGTTGGTCACATGGCCATTCTAAAATGCTACTGCAATAAAATTAGAGTGAGTGCTCCTGAGGCTTGTGAAGACTTGTGGTAGCATCTATGCAGGCACTACACAGTGATCATTTTAAACCATACATGTGTAGCTTGGGGAACAGAACACAAGGCCTTGTGCTTCTTACATACAGGCCTCTACCGCTGCAGCTAAATGAGCAGTAGCATCTTCTGAAGTTGAGGCTGCATAACAGTTTCTATTGTAACTCCCTATCTTCATTTGCTTATGACTTTCTGAAATGTTTGCTTCTCACGTTTGAACTTTCCATGCTTGATTTTTGTCAAAACGTGATTGTTTTTTGTTTTCTGAAAATTTGAGTCAAAATGTTTAAACTGTGTTACAGTATGAGCTGATCTGGGGGGGGGAAATATTCTCACTGCCCATTGTAAAAAAGCATTCTCGTAACTTAATTTTTTAACATCTCTACTGTCAGAATGGCTTTAGCATAGAAAGTTGATCTGTATCTGGGAACTAGGGTGACCAGGTGTCCCTATTTTATAGGGAGAGTCCCGATATTTGGGGCTTTTTCTTCTGTAGGCGCCTATTACCCCTCACCCCCATCCTGATTTTTCACACTTGCTGTCAGGTCACCCTACCAGGAATAAGCCCTTACCGAGGAAAAGTGATTGTGTGTGCTGGTAAAAATCTTTTGATTTTGTGCCTTAGGAGCCTTCGGAAATTGTGTGCAGTGCTCGGGCAGTGGATACTGCGTTTAGTTTCTCACTAAGACCCCAATCCTGCAAAGAGCTCCATGCAGGGGAAACCCTCTGAGACTTCCTAGAGGCCTACTGAAGTCAGTCTGCCTCTGTTTGAATGCAGGGATCTGTCTGTATTGAGCTGTTTGCAGGATTGGGGTCCTATGTGCATAGAGTGTGCAACTAAGGAAAATTACACATGTATGTGTGCATATCTGACTTAGCTGCTCCATGAAAAATGAGGTGGAGGTGCCTTAAGAGAGTCAAGACATCCATAGGAGCTCTTCAGTCCCTGTGTATCATTGTATGGTACCCAGTTACTGTGCCAAGGGCTCTTGGGACCTGCTCCATGCTATGTGAAAGTCTCAGTATCTGTAGCCAGGGGCGGCTCCAGGCACCAGCATGCCAAGTGCGTGCCTGGGGCAGCAAGCCACGGGGGGGCGCTCTGCCGGTCGCCGCAAGGGCGGCAGGCAGATTGCCTTCGGAGGCATGCCTGCGGAGGGTCCACTGGTCCCCCAGCTTCGACGGACCTCCCGCAGGCGTGCCGCCGAATCCGCGGGACCGGGGACCTCCTGCAGGCAAGCCACCGAAGACAGCCTGCCTGCTGTGCTTGGGGCGGCAAAATACCTAGAGCCGCCCCTGTCTGTAGCAACCTATTTGGAACTTGGAGGGAGGAGCTAAGGTTGCAGGAGGGAAAAATTAGGAGTAGGCACCAGGAAGCCAGAGTCTGTGCACATGGCTGGAATGCTAGCTGCAGTATTGCTGTCAATAGTTCTCTTAATAAAGAGACTGTTTAGTTTTAGAAACATGGAGTCCTCCTCTTATGTTCTTAGCCAGCAGCACCCGGTACATAAAACAGGCAGATGAAGGTGGTTAAAATGCCAGTGGCTGCTCGGAGGCCTGTCTACACTAGTTGCCTTACCATTATTGTCACCAGTGAAGAGCTGAAGCTCATGGCAGCAATGATGAGAACAAAGTTGGGTGTAGACAGAACTAAAATATTTCACATTCCTAGATATCAAATTCAGCCTAGTCACAACATTGAGGCATCAATCCACATAAGCACATGTCTAACTTTAACCACACATGTTTTCCTGTTGAAAACTTCCATGGGATTACACTGCTTAAGTGTTTTGCTGGATCAGGGAATAAAATATCTTTACACTTGATTGGTAATACTGTGTTTTAATCTTTGTGAATTAACTAGTTATATATTAGACACACTTATCAGTATGTGCCATCCATTTTTGCAATAAATTGGACTTTGGAATGGGAAACTATAGCTTTAAAGTAGACTTTGGTACTTTATCCTCTTTAAATCTATATCCTCTGTTGAAGTAAATAAACCAACACAGTAAAGAGAGCTGATAGCTACTCCATCTGTATTATGGCACACAATGATGGCTGGAAGTTAAAGGTTTGATATATAGGTCAATTTTTTTTATTGCCAGATCCTGCCCCTGAAGAAAGTATTAAAATTTCCAGATGAGTAACCAAACAATAAATAGATGAGACAGTTGCTGTGAATATGATTTTTTGCATAGTAATAAGATATTGCTGGATACTGCAGTTTGCAGTCCACAGTTTGTCTACATTATCGTTTTGATTGGTCAAATGCACAAGAAAGATACACCAGTACAGTCACATCCAGTGTTCTATTTTAAATTGATTCAGTGTGGGAGTTATTTTTCCAGTATAAAAACAAAACAAATTGCAAGTGCCCAATTCTGATTTTATTTTGCACCCCATGGGCATTGCTTGTGGACCTCAAGACTCTCTTCATCCCAGCAAAGGTAGGATCAGGTCCATTTGTGGTACCTTTCAGTTAATGTCTTCAGCCGTGATGGAGTGGTTCACTCAGATGCAGAAGGCTCACAAAAGCTGTGTGTAGGTGTGGCTGCTGTGCCGAGGACTCTCCAAACTCACTGTGCCCAGTGCCAAAGGCTGTTGTGAGGAAGAGTGAATTTCCCCTTGAATGCATAATTAGAGGAAACCTCAATCCTAGCTACTCTGATCTGGGTAGACAAATACTAGTTAACTCTTCTTAGCTCAGACACAGCTTTAGGAGCAGCTTATTTCGTGTGCAACAAATAATAGCCCCATCAAAGTTAATGACAAATTCCCATTGATTTTGTTGGGAGTATATGATGTTCTCCTCTGCTGTTATCTGGACCGGTGATCTGCTAGGTCACTCCAATCCTTGACTCTGGGAGCCTGCCTTACCCTGCTCTGCTGTGAGAACCACCTCTCTTGGGCTGTTCACGCACAGCATCTGGCATGTAAGCTGCTCCTTGGATTTTGCAACTGTGGCCTGGTCTACACTATGCGTTTAAACCGGTTTTAGGAGCATTAAACCGATTTAACGCCACACCCGTCCACACTAAGAGGCCCTTTATATCGATATAAAGGGCTCTTTAAACCGGTTTCTGTACTCCTCCCTAACGAGAGGAGTAGCGCTAGTATCAGAATTACCATATCGGATTAGGGTTAGTGTGGCCACAGATCGACGGTATTGGCCTCCGGGTGGTATCCCACAGTGCACCACTAACTGCTCTGGACAGCAATCTGAACTCAGATGCAGTGGCCAGGTAGACAGGAAAAGCCCCATGAACTTTTGAATATTTCCTGTTTGCCCAGCGTGGAGCTCCGATCAGCATGGGTGGCGATGCAGTCCGAAATCAAAATACAAAAAGAGCTCCAGCATGGACCATACGGATGTGATTGCTGTAAGGGCAGGCAAATCCGCTCTATCAGAGCTCCGTTACAGAAGACGAAATTCCAAAGCATTTTTTAAAAATCTCCAGACAGACGTCATAGCAGGGACTCAGCGCACTGCTGCGTGAGAAGTGTAACGGAAAGCCAAAGAATCAAATGGACGCTCATGGAGGGAGGGAGCGGGGACTGAGGACTCAAACAATCCCACAGTTCCTGCAGTCTCCAAAAAGCATTTGCATTTTTGGCTGAGCTCCAAATGCCTGTAGAGTCAAACACAGTGTCCACGGTGGTGCAGGGCATAGCTCAGCAATTTAACACCCCCACCCACCCCCAGAAGTAAAAAGGGAAAAAAATCCTCTCTTGACTCTTTTAAATGTCACCCTATCTTTACTGAATGCTGCAGATAGACACGATGCTGCAGCAGTCAACACCAACATCCTCGCTCCCTCCCCCCCCGCCATGGGTGGCTGATGGTACAATATGACTGCTATCCAGCGTCATCATCAGCCTATTGGCAAATGGTGCAGAGCAAAAGGACTGGTAACCATTCTCATCAGCCCGTGAGTGCTCCTGGCTGGCCTCCAGTGAGGTCGGCCGGGGGCGCCTGAGTAAAAAACTCCTGATTATTCCTGGTAGATGGTGCAGTAGGACTGATAACCGTCTTCATCATAGCAACAGGGGGCTGAGCTCCATCAGCCCCCGCCCTTCATGTGTAAAGAAAAGATTCAATTGTCCCTGGACTAGCAGTGGGATGCTGGGCTCCTCTCCCCGACGCTGCTTAATGTCCTGTCTGGACTATCATAGCAGCTGGAGGCTGCCTTCCCCTCATAGCTCACTAACAAGTCACTGTTTCTTATTCCTGCATTCTTTATTACTTCATCACACAAGTGGGGGGACACTGCAATGGTAGCCCAGGAAGGCTGGGGGAGAACGGAATCAACAGGTGGGGTTGTTGCAGGAGCACCCCCTGTGAATAGCATACAGCTCATAATTTCTGCGGGATCTGACACAGAGCAGCTGTGCTCTCTGGTTCTATGATACACTGGTTCTCTAGTACACTTTCCCCATATTCTAGGCAGGACTGATTCTATTTTTAGATACCAAAAAGGAGGGATTGACTCAGGGAGTCATTCCCAATTTTGGCTTTTGCGCCCCCGGCTGATCTCAGCCAGGGGCACTTATGACAGCAGCAGAAGGTGCAGTGCAAAAGGACTGGTAACCATCATCTTATTGCCAATCTATTACATGGTAGATGGTACAGTAGGGCTGATAACCATCTCTGCTGTCATGCAAAAGCAAATGCATGCTGCTGTGTAACGCTGCTGAATCGCCTCTGTCAGCGGCATCTAGTACACATACGGTGACAGTCACAAAAGGCAAAATAGGCTCCATGATTGCCATGCTATGGCGTCTGTCAGGGCAATCCAGGGAAAAAAGGCGCGAAATGATTGTCTGCCGTTGCTTTCCCAGAGGAAGGGAGTGACTGACTGACATTTACCCAGAACCACCCGCGACAATGATTTTTGCCCCATCAGGCACTGGGATCTCAACCCGGAAATTCCAAGGGGCGGGGGAGGCTGCGGGAACTATGGGATAGCTAGGGAATAGCTACCCACAGTGCAACGCTCCAGAAATCGACGCTAGCCTCGGACCGTGGACGCACACCACCAATTTAATGTGTTTAGTGTGGCCGCGCGCACTCGATTTTATACAATCTGTTTTACTAAACCGGTTTATGTAAATTCGGAATAATCCCGTAGTGTAGACGTACCCTGAATGGCCAATCTCTCCGGTCCCAGACACAACCCTAGGAAACTCCGCCTTGCAGTGTCCAGTCATGCCCTCTGGATGCTGCAAGCTTATATGAGTTCATCAGTTTAACAAAGAAATTGATATGTACCAGGCTTGTTATCCCAAGGGGAGTCTCTGACACGCTTCAGACCAAACGCACTGCTTCAGGTAGAATAAACAAACAGATTTATTAACTACAGAGATAGATTTTAAGTGATTATAAGTCAAAGCACAACAAGTTGGATTTTGTCAAATGAAATAAAAGCAAAACACATTCTAAGCTGATCTTAACACTCTCAGTACCCTTACAAACTTAGTGCTGCTCACCACAGATTGGCTGGTTGCCCTTCAGCAAGGTTCTCCCCTTTGATCAGCGCTTCAGTTGCTTGGTGGTGATGTCTGTAGATGGAGGTGGAAGAGAGAGGAAGAGCATGGCAAATGTCTCTTCTTTTTATCATGTCCTCTCTTCCCTCTTAGCTTCCCCCCCCCTTTAGAGTCAGGTGAGCATTACCTCATCGCAGTCCCAAACTGACCAAAGGAAGGTGACTCACTCGAGAGTCCAACAGATCCTTTGTTGTTGCCTAGGCCAGTGTCCTTGTTCATGTGAGGATGAGCTGGGTTTATCCCATACATGCCCTGATGAGGTGTGAACTGCCCCTCTGCTTCTAGAGAGTTTTTGCCTGGGCTTGCTTTAAGCCATGAGGACACATTTTCAGCCTCATAACTAAATACATGAAATTACAACCTATAACATTACTATAAAAATGCTATAACAACAATGCTCAGTGCATCATGAGCCTTCCAAAGACACCTGACATGACAAACTTTGCATTAGATACCACACAATCATATTATAAGGATGAACATGTGGGTGCTGGGTGTTCCCGCGAGGTACAGAACATCACAAAGTAGGACTTAGTCCTGTGCATTTTCTGGTACTAGAGTTGCTTAAGACATCACTGAAGCAGCTTCTGATTTCCCCATCACTGGCATCATTGCTAGAATATATTATATGCATGTCCACAACATGACCCAAAGCTCTTTCTCCTCGGTTAGAGAACTAATTTTCACAATAAAAACCCCTTAATGTAACTTATCCCAGTAACCACTTCCATTTGACAGACATTCTTCTGCTTTAATTCTGTATTTGTGATAAATTTGTTCTGATTTGTACTTAAAATTTGTTTTGTTTTTTTCTTTTAATGATCAAAGTGAGATGCGAGTGTACTGAATCATCATCAAGGGAGGAAGGCTTGCGAGTGCTTGTAGGAACCACCTGCTGGGCCTGAGCTACACAGGCTTGTTCCGCTGCAAACCTCAAAGCTCCAACTCTCTTGTGCCTCGTGTATCAGACAGTAGGCTTCTGCAGCTAGTTCTGACAACTGAGTCCTGGCTGTAGCCCTGCATATTATTGATTACGTAGATTGCTTGGGTTTGCTCCATTTATCCTGGCTGTATCTGTGAACCCTCCTAGTGAGTGGAGTTTTTGGTGCGCCAGGAATGTAAGGTCAGGCTATTAGAGGCTCAATTTTCAGATGTGGTCCGCACCAGAATCTCCTCTTGAGGTCAATAGGAGCAATGGGGGTTCAGAATCTTCGGCCTTAATCTCTTCTCTGTGATTTTCTTCTCTTTGTGTGTGTTTGGGGGGGTAAGAATTCTGCACTGTCAAAATCAAGAAACACAGCAAGTTGTTTTAGATCAGTCCTCCAATAAATAAATAAATCATGACTTCCCAGATAACTCTAGCAGTCCAAAGATGAAAGCAGACATTACATTAAAGAAATTTACCATATTCATATTGAATATTACTCTGTAGCTCTGATAGTACGTAAACAGTTTCATATACATTAGGGTATCTTCTAATGATTCCTGCCAATCAGTTATACTTAACAGCAGATTTCCACAGGGGTTTCTGCAACAGGGGGGAAATAATACCGCAGGATTTGCTGTAAATTCTACAACCTCATAAACAAAATGGGAAGAGTTTTGGGATGAAACTACATCATTGTCATGCCCATAATCTGTAATCATTAAAAACAATAGTACCCGATTCTTCCCACCTCCAACCTCGTCTTATTTCTACAGGGTGAAATTTACTCCCAGGCAGAGAATCTACACAAGGCCTGTGCCTCACTGAAGTTCCTCATGAACCCTCAAAAGAGTTCTTAAGTGGCACATAGGCCTTTGTGGCCTCTGCCCAAGGGGTGATTTTTGCCCAGTGTGTCAGAATCAAGCCCATAGTTATGAAAATGCACAGAAAATTCAGGTACAAAAGGGTGGCCTATAACATAACATTCTCTGCCTTAACAAATTGTCGTTTGACCTCAGGAGCTAGATGTGTTCTGTTTGTACAACTGGGCCATCATTATGTAACTGGCCAGTTATGTATGTTTTAAGGACTATAATATAGATAATGGATAATAAACTCTTAGTGAAGTCATCAGCCTAAGTGTACTGTAAGTAGATGGCAAGTGTGACATTTTGTTACCGGAATTTCACTTCATTCATAAAATGACTTATAAAACAACTGTCATGCTTCTTTTGTGCCTGGATAATTAAATAAGCTCTCTGTGTAAATTAGAATAAATAAATAAGTGTGCCTATAAAAAAAATCTCTGCACACACAGAAAAAAGATATAAAATACGTGCAATAATAAATCTATGCCTTAGTCATAGCACAGAAATAACTGTTCTGGATGGGAGAAGGCTGCTCAAGGGTATTTTTCCCAGCTCCACCTGCAACCTTCTCTTACTCTGTGTTTGCACAAGAAGCCTTTGTCTCATTTGGGGACCTGTAGGAACTACTGTAATACTAATAATACATGAATAATAATACACCAGCTGTGCAGCAGAGAGCCTGGTGCTGGGTGGGCTCCTAAGATGATGGTGTACGGTGGTGGATCCAGTGTGATTGGTACTAGAGGATCTTCCTGGTTTACCCTCCAGTGGCGAGGTTGTATTAGGGGAGCACAAGGCTACTGTTCTGAAATAACCTCTGCAGAACTGCTCCATGAGCATAGTGCCTTCCCATCTCCCCCGCTTTAGCTCATCTCTCCGGGCTTGACTCAAGGTGAGAACTGAGCCTTTTCTTGGGCTTATGTGGTACATAGATCTTTGCTCAGGCCCTCTGCAATGCAGTGGGTTTCCTCCAAATGTTCATAAGTTCTGTAAACATTCATTGCTTAGCTTATGGGAATCACAAGCACCTCTGCCTTTATGGCTTCATTTTCTTTTTTCCTTAGACTTTTCCAGAAGTGGAAAAGATCTTTGATTTTGAAGTCCCATATATCTGATCACAGCCTCACATGTTCTTCACACACACACACACACACAAATCAATATTGTCTCATTGTTCCCTTGTTCTCCCTATTCTCTCTGTATCCATCTGTTTCTTGTCTTATACTTAAAATGTAAGCTCTTTGAGGCAGGGATTGTTGGTTGGTTTTTTTGTTGTTGTTGTTGTTCTCTGTTTGTACAATGCCTAGCAAAGTGGGGTCCTAATCTAGGGCTGGTAGGTGCTATGCTAATACAGATTAATAATGATCTTCCCTTGCTAGTAGGAACTAATTACAATTTTCAGATGAAAGGGTATTTTAGAGAGAGTTTAAGGGGAATGGAGGAAATGGCGCTTGAGAGTGAGACACAGAAGAGAAAATGAGCTGCAGCCCTAATGAGTCACTAACATTCCCCTACAATCCAGGCAAACCTGGACCATTTTATGTAGGCATACATATCTCTCCAGCATGGCCCAAAGACAGCCCAGACATCCAACTAATATGCCCAGTTCCTTTAAAAGTGGATGGAGTCCTAGACTATTCATTGGTCTACCAGGGCAAAGTCATTCCATGTTAACAGCTTCCTTGATTGTCCTATAGCTTCTCCTAGAAATAGGGTGTGTGATATGGCTATACTGGAGAGTTGCAGTGCTGGTGGTGGGTTTACAGCGCTGCAACTTACTCACCGTCCACACTTGCAAGGCATATACAGCGCTGCATCTCCCTGGCTGCAGCGCTGGCTGTACTCCTGCTCTGCCTCGGATATAACTATTGTAGCGCTGGTGATGCAGCGCTGCTCCACCAGTGTGGCCACCAAAAGTGCTGTAATTGGCCTCCAGAATTTTCCCGTAATGCTTTTAACTAAAGAACTCTCTTTGTTTTGTTATGATGCCTCTCTTTGTTTTGTTGTGAACTCGGGGCTCCCGGAGCTGCTTATCTAAAAAACAAACACAGCTCCTGTTTGCTGTGAATGAGGCAGGCAGGGGGATGAATGTCTACAGCTAGTGTTTGCCTAAGGAGAGAAACAGCACGGCGGGGGGGGGGGGGGAGGGGGGAAGGGAGTCCGTCGGAGCAGCTGCTTATCTGGTCTGCAGGCTATTTGCATTTAAGAGTGAATGAGGGGTCGGAGAAATGGTCAGAATTTGCAAGGCAGGGAGCTGACAGAGCATGAACGAGGAGGTGAGAGGAGCCAAGGGTTGCACTGATATCGCCTTGGGCAAACTTAAAAGAAAGGAAGGGATCGGAACTTGCAAGGCAGGGAGCTGACACACAGTGCCAGCTCCAAAAATCCACTCTCTCTCTCCCACACGCTCCCTGTCACACTCCACCCCACCCCCCTCTTTTGAAAAGCACGTTGCAGCCACTTGAACGCTGGGATAGCTGCCCATAATGCACCACTCCCAATGCCGCTGCAAATGTGGCCACACTGCAGCGCTGGTAGCTGTCAGTGTGGCCACACTCCAGCGCTTTCCCTACACAGCTGTACGAAGACAGCTGTAACTCCCGGCGCTGCACACCTGCAAGTGTAGCCAAACCCACAGTCTCTGTTAGCAACTGGCTGATTCAGTACATGCTGAGGGTTAGAGTTATTTGTCGAGTAAGTCAATCAGCATTCATACATTGTATGTAGAAAGATTCCCCAAACAATCATGCATATTTCTGATATTTCAGTCATGAAAGAGTTAACATTTAAATATTCGTGTTTAGGTTTCCGTGTTGAGATCACATTAAGATGCATAGAGCAGTCCACATCCTTTATTTCACCAGGGTCTGATTAAATAAATCCTAGAATACTCAAGGAACTGACTGAGGTGCTATCTGAGCCATTAGCGATTACCTTTGAAAAGTGATGGAAGTGTGAGAGATTCCAGAGGACTGGAAAAGGGGAAAATATAATGCCAATCTATAAAAAGGGGAAAAAAGGACAATCTAGGGAGTTACAGACCAGTCAGCTTAACTTTGTATCCAGAAAGATAATGGAGCAAATAATTAAGCAATCAATTTGCGAACATCTTCAAGATAATAAGGTGATAAGTAACAGTCAGCATGGATTTGTCAAGAAAAAATAGTGGTCAAACCAACCTAATAGCTTTCTTTGACATGGTAACAAAACTTGTGGATGGGGGAAGCAGTGGATGTGGTATATCTTGACTTTAGTAAGGTTTTTTATACTGTTTTGCATGGCCTTCTCATAAACAAACTAGGGAAATATAACCTAGATGGAGCTACTATAAGTTGGGTGCATAACTGGTTGGAAAACCGTTCCCAGAGAGTAGTTATCAGTGGTTCACAGTCAAGCTGGAAGGGCATATCAAGTGGGGTCTAGCAGGGATCAGTTCTGGGTCTGGTTCTGTTCAATACCTTCATCAATGATTTAGATAATGGCATGAAGAGTACATTTTATCACGTTTGTGGGTGAAATGAAGCTGGGAGGGGTTGGCAAGTGCTTTGAAGGTTAGGATTAAAATTCAAAATCTGGACAAACTGGAGAAATGGTCTGAAGTAAAGTAAATAGGATAAAATTCAATAAGGACAAATGCAAAGTACTCCACTTAGTAAGGAACAATCAGTTGCACACATACAAAATAGGAAATGACCGCCTAGGAAGGAGTACTGCAGGAAGGGATCTGGGGGTCATAGTGGACCACAAACTAACTATGAGTCAACAATGTAACAATGTTGCAGAAAAAGCAAACATCATACTGAGATATAACAGGAGTGTTATAAGCAAGATGAGAGAATTCTTCTGCTCTACTCTGTGCTGTTTAGACCTCTAGTGGAGTATTTTGTCTAGTTCTGGGTTCCATATTTCCAAAAAGACGTGGACAAATTGGAGAAAGTCCGGAGGAGAGCAACAAACCTAATTAAAGGTCTAGAAAACATGACCTATAAGGGAAGATTGAAACAAATGGGTTTGTTTAGTCTGGAGAAGAGAAGACTGAGAGGGGACATCACAGTTTTCAAGTACGTAAAAGGTTGTTACAAGGAGGAGGATGACAAATTGTTTTCATTAACTCCTGAGGATAGGACAAGAAGCAGTGGACTTAAGTTGCAGCAAGGGAGGTTTAGTTTGGACATTAGGAAAAACTTCCTGTCAGGGTAGTTAAGCACTGGAATAAATTGGGAGGCTGTGCAATCTCTGTCATTGAATATTTTTAAGAGCAGGTTAGACAAACACCAGGGATGGTCTAGATAATACTTAGACCTACCTTGAGTGCAGGGGAGTGGACTAGATGACCTCTCAATGTCCCTTCCAATCCTATGATTCTATGCTATTGTTTCAGGCTGCTTGCAGCCTTGGGTTCACATTTGCAAGAAGTTACCTTTGTAATTGTATATATTTGTATGGCCCATGTTACTGTAGTGTCTGAGCACTTCACAGTCTTTAATGCATTTATCTTCACAACACCCCTGTGAGATAGGAAAGTACTACTATTTTTCAGATGGGGAACTAAGGCACAAGGTCACACAGGAGGTCTGTGGCACCTTACCTTCTGCACCATCCTTTTTTGTAACCGTCATCTCTAGAAACATAAGTTGGCTGGGGGTGGGAGAAAGGAGAGAAATCTTAGATTCTGGAGCATAGTTCTGTGGCAAAGGGTTGCCAAGTGGCAGATGCCATTTGAAATTCCTCAACCACACATCGTGGAATAAACAGGATCCATCCTTATTAAGAGTGATACCCTGGAAGTTGTACACATGAATCAAGTATGTATGACCTTAAAATGTGTCATATAGTAGCTTAATTTGTTGGGATTTTTTTTTCATATCCATAGAAGTACTAAAACCAGGCAATCCAGCTTCAAACATCTCTTATTTGTACTCGGTTTAAACTTGACACTCAAGTTTTTTTCCTTCTCTTTCCCAAAGCTCATAATTTAAGGGAAGAGCATCAATAATAAGTACATAAGATGGCAGAACACAAACCCTAAAAGAAATAGCAGGACATTCTGTCTCTGTTTTGTTTTCCTTTGTGATATTTTGTTTTATTAATAAGGCTAGATCTAGATTCATGACAAAATAAGAAAGCTATTTCCACTGAAACACACGAGTCTTCGTTAGACATCAAATATAACTAATATTTGGTGTCATAAATATTCAGAACATTTGTGTCTTAGACACTTTAGAATCCATTCCAAAGACTTTGGCTATGATTCTCTTATTTATTTTCTTATATCACATTGAACCAGTTGAAGAGGATTTCCCCCTACACTTTCCTTTGTGAAAAATCCACCTAGTTTTGCAGGCAGATTTAATCTTTTGAAACCTCTTTTTCTGACTGCTTGATAAACATGTCTCATAGTGTATTTTACATGGATGTGGAACAATCACCCATCTTTCTGTGCACCCATGCAAAGTTCATTCCTATTTATCATGTGATTCACTGTGACCACAGGGAGTCCTTGTGTGGTGGCTGCCAGTTGGCCAGCACCTGGCATGGAACTCGGGACCTCTTCAACTAAAAGCACAAGTCAATACAGCTTGAACTAAAGAGCTAGCCTCTGTAGCTGGGAGCTGCAACAGAGTCCAATCCTTTGTGGATCAGGTGCAGAGGGGGAGGTGTAACACACACTGACTAGGGGGTTACTTGCGCACCAGTTGTTAAGATCACATTTCTCTCCTGTTTATCTGAATATTCTCAACTTTCCAAGGGCCGAATGTAGGACACTCTGTGGCCATGTCTACACTTACTGGAGATCAATGTTGCTGTGATAGATGCAGCAGGGGTCGATTTAGTGGGTCTGATGAAGACCCGCTAAATAGACTGCAGAGCGCTCTCGGGTCAGCTCCGGTACTAATGAGAAGAATCATAGAATCATAGAATATTAGGGTTGGAAGAGACTCAGGAGACTCCTAGTCCAATCCCCTGCTCAAAGCAGAACCAACACCAACTAAATCAGTGGTTCTCATACTTTTGTACTGGTGACCCCTTTCAAATAGCAAGCCTCTGAGTGTGTCCCCCCTTATAAATCAAAACCACTTTTAAATATATTTAATACCATTATAAATGCTGGATGCAAAGCAGGGTTTGGGGTGGAGGCTGACAGCTCACGACTCCACCATGTAATAACCTCACGACCCCCTGAGGGGTCCTGACCCCCAGTTTGAGAACCCCTGAACGAAATCATCCCAGCCAGGGCTTTGTCAAGCCAGGCCTTAAAAACCAATAAGGATGGAAATTCCACCACCTCCCTAGGTGTAACCCATTCAAGTGTTTCACCACCCACCTAGTGAAATAGTATTTCACTAATAACCAACCTAGACCTCCCCCACTGCAATTTGAGACCATTAGTCCTTGTTCTGTCATCTGCTGCCACTGAGAACAGCCTAGCTCCATCCTCTTTGGAACCCCTCTTCGGGTAGTTGAAGGCTGCTATCAAATCCCCCCTCACTCTTCTCTTCTGCAGACTAAATAAGCCTAGTTCGCTCAGCCTCTCCTCATAAGTCATGTGCCCCAGCCCCCTAATCATTTTCATTGCCCTCCGCTGGACTCTCTCCAATTTGTCCACATCCCTTCTGTAGTGGGGGAACCAAAACTGGACACAATACTCCAGGTGTGGCCTCACCAGTGCTGAATAGAGGGGAATAATCACTTCCCTCAATCTGCTGGCAATGCTCCTACTTATACAGCCCAGTAGGCCGTTGGCCTTCTTGGCACCAAGGGCACAGTGCTTACTTATATCCAGCTTTTCATCCACTGTAATCCCCAGGTCCTTTTCTGCAGAACTGCCACTTTAGCCAGTCAGTCCCCAGCCTGTAGCAGTGCATGGGATTCTCATCAGATTTCCCTAGCCTGTAGTGGTACATGGGAACCTCATCAGATTTCTTTTGGCCCAATCCTCCAATTTGTCTAGATCACTCTGGACCCTATCCCTACCCTCTAGCATATCTACCTCTCCCCATAGCTTAGTGTCATCTGTGAACTTGCTGAGGGTGCAATCAATCCCATCATCCAGATCATTAATAAAGATGTTGAACAAAACCAGCCCCAGGACTGATCCCTGGGACACTCCACTTGATATGGGCTGCGAACTAGACATTGAGCCATTGATCACTACCCATTGAGCCCGACAATCTAGCCAGCTTTCTATCCACCTTACAGTCCATTCATCCAATCCATATTTCTTTAACTTGCTGGTAAGAATACTGTGGAGACCATGTCAAAAGCTTTGCTAAAGTCAAGATATATCACATCCACCACTTTCCCCATATCCATGGAGTCAGTTATCTCATCATAGAAGCAATCAGGTTGGTCAGGCATGACTTGCCCTTGGTGAATCCATGTTGACTGTTCCTCATCACCTTCCTTTCCTCCAAGTGCTTCAAAATGGTTTCCTTGAGGACTTGCTCCATGATTTTTCTGGAGACTGAAGTGAGGCTGACCGGTCTGTAGCTCCCCGGGTTCTCTTTCTTCCCTTTTTTAAATATGGGCACTATATTTGCCTTTTTCCAGTCATCTGGGACCTCCCCCGATTGCCACGAATTTTCAAAGATAATGGCCAATGGCTCTGCAATCACATCAGCCAACTCCCTCAGCACCCTTGGATGTATTAGATCTGGACCCATGGACTTGTGTATGTCCAGCTTTTCTAAATAGTCCTTAACCTGCTCTTTCACCACTGAGGGCTGCTTACCTCCTCTCCATACTGTGTTGCCCAGGGCAGTAGTCTGGGAGCTGACCTTGTCTGTGAAGACCGAGGCAAAAAAAGCATTGAGTACTTCAGCTTTTTCTACATCATCTGTCACTAGGTTGCCTTCCCCATTCAGTAAGGGTCCCACACTTTCCCCGACCTCCTTCTTGTTGCTAACATACCTGTAGAAACCCTTCTTGTTCCCTTACACATCCCTTGCTAGCTGCAACTCCAATTGTGCCTTGGCCTTCCTGACTACACTCCTGCATGCCCTAGCAATATTTTTATACTTCTCCCTAGTCATCTGTCCAAATTTCCACTTCTTGTAAGCTTCCTTTTAAAGTTTAAACTCACTGAAGATTTCACTGTTAAGCCAAGCTGGTCGCCTGGCATATTTGCTATTCTTTCTGCACATCGGGATAGTTTGTTCTTGTGCCCTCAATAAGTCTTCTTTAAAATACAGCCTTACAGCAAGGTAAGTCGATGGGAGAGCATCTCCCATTGACGCAGCATGGTGTAGACAGCTCAGTAAGTCAACTTAAGCTATATCGACTCCAGTTACGTTATTCATGTAGCTGGAGAAGCATAACTTAGGTCAACTTACCGCAATATTGTAGACAAGGCCTGTGTGACAAAGACCCAAAATGAGGGAGACAAGAAAAAAATCACATAGGAATCTTAAACTGCTGTGGGATTCATTCCTCTTGTGTAAATAACACTTTCTGTAACTGCAGTGTAACAAGATCTCCTCAGACCCTTTCTCTGCTGTAGGTTCTCCCCCTTGTGTAAGCCAGCTGGCCAAGTCGCTGTGTCAGTATTGCTTTCCTTTCTCCAACGGATGCATTTAGTGTTCTAACACACACACGGTTCAACATTGATCAAGACAGGTAAGCTCCAGAGGGCTTCTGCTGCCTACACAGCAGGTATCTCCAGCCAAATCTTCTGAGGCAAAGGCTTTATCCTGGCTTACTTGTCTTGATTGATTTTGAGCTGTGTTTGTGTTTGAACACTAACTGCACCCCTTGGAAAAAGCCAGGGCCTCTTGCGAGAGTCTCTAATACCCTGTAGTCTCTCCCCCATAAGTGTTGTTGGCCTTTATCTGAGCAGATAGGAGGCAGCTAATTAGTCACAGGTGAGGGCTGAGCCCAACTCTCTTAAAGGGAACCTTACCCTGTGACACTCGGGGCATATCAACACCGCAAGTTATTGCGCTACAAACCAGGGTATGAAGCTACAGTGCACCAGCTTGCGGCACAGGAACAGCCAGTGTGGACACTGCCAAAGTCCCAAAGTGTGGCTTTCAGGACTTTTGCTGTGCTGCAGCAGTGTCCACTTAGGATGTTACTGTGCGGCCAGCTGGTGTGCTGTAGGTGGACACCCTGGCTTGCAGTGCAATAACTCATGTAGACAAGCTCTCAGTTTCATGACTCTCTCTGATGTAAACCATTTTCAATTATAAAAGTGAAAGGACAGCAAATTTGTGTGGGATTAAAATGAGTGACTTTCCTCCAAATGAGGGAATTTAGGAGTGTGGGTGAAGCTATAGTCTGTTGGCCTTACAAAATCCGCAATAGTTGTGGACGTGCAAAGACAGGATGATGGGGGGTGGGGGGGAGAGATAAGGACTTGGTTTTACACAAAAGCCCAGATTCATGTTAAATGGGTTGCTGTAACCCATGAGAAATCTTATAGGAGTTAAAGCTGTTTCTTTGTTACCAGTTAGGTCTTGAAGAGCTCTGTCTAAATTTAGATAAAAAGAAAAATAGATGAAGAGCTTGAGATGAAAAATGTTGGCAAAGAGTAACTAAAACATACCCCCCCCCCAAAAGCTCTGAACACTTTGGGGTTTTTGGGGGGGGGAGAGGGGAATTCCATGTTCTTCTCAAAGCCTGTGAAACATCATAGCAGTTGTAAATAGGCCAGTCCCAAAGAGGTTGCATCTGCACTAAAAGGAAGGAGATGATTTGCTGCATCATTTTAGTATGTTTGATTTATCACTAACAAATGGAACTTTGACGGTGTCTTTGAACGAAATGATTTCATATGTAGTAAGCCCAAGATTTGGCATCAAAGTCACCCTTCACTTTGTATCACTTACAGTATTTTCACATTGTAAGACCATAGCCAAGTTGTTAGCACTAATGAAAATTCATTTTGTGCTTCCTTGTGAGATGTATTATTAATGTGCTATTATTAAAATAGAGAATCCAAAGAAGTTATGACAAAGAATGAGCCAAAGAAACAAAACGTTTAAAAAAACCCACACCACTGAGATGAGCCTCCCGCCAAAAAAGTCTATTTTTCCTAAGCATAGGTTTACAAGAATGGCTTAAAGGTAGCAATGAGATTGATTTCATTGCTACCTTTAAGCCATTCTTGTAAACCTATGCTTAGGAGAAACCTTCCCGGGCTCAGTTTGAATATGTGCTAGGCAAGCCTTAGGCTTGGTAATAGTCAGATGTTAGAAAGTTTGAATGTTTATTTGAATTAAACCACTAAAAAGTTGGGGTGGGGTTGGTCAGTAGTTCTCCTTGTTAGCTAACTCTGCTCCCACTGAAATCAATGAGAGTTTTACAATTAACTTAAATGAGAGTGCAGAGTCAGAACAATGTTGAACAGTTTTGAAGATCTCACCTGAGATGCTCATCTAACTTTATCTCAGTTAATGGAATCTTTGAACTTATAAAATTAAGGCCTAATACTGTTCCCACTGAAGACAATGAGAGATCTCATGCTAACAGAATTTGATGTCTTCAGTATGTCAGACTTCAGCTGCAGTACTTTGAAAAGAACCTTTACAGCAATATTGTGAGTTGATGTCCAACACTGGGTATAAACCATTACACAGTAAATTTAACAAGCAAAAGATGAGGTTACAGCAGCCAAGGATAAGTATCTGTCATTTATTTTACACAATCAAGACATATCTACAGTTGACAACTTTGTATTGGCAATAGCTTGGAGACTTCCAAAATACAAGTAGGTAGACGTCACCCTTGCCTAGAGATCAGAATCATCTAAGGGGACTCAAAAGTGCAAGTTTATTTGGAAAACAAACAAGCAAAAAAAGGATACATTTTAAGGCCACATTTTTCAAGCCCAGTTGATTGTGACTAAGTTATGTGCATGCCACTTTGTGTGCATGTATTGGATATTTGCATGTGTAATTTCACAGCATGCAACAGTATACATGCACCTCTGTTTGACAGTCTTGTCCTGCATGACTTGAAACAAGCCCACATTCTCTTGGTCAAGGTAGGAGCTTATGAAGGACTTGAATGTTTTGCTAAGCAGTTTACTGTTTGCTTAACCCACCTATTTCTGGTCAAAATGGCCATTTTGGGGAGTCGCCTCCACACAATCAATGTGGGTCAGCAACAGACAGCTCTGACCATGTGGACCTTTTGGAGGGTGAGTCAGTTCAGGTAGAATGACAGAAGATTCATTAGGAGCAAGGATTCCTCATTCTACAACAGAAAGCGAGAAACTATATGCAGTGTAGATACTATGGCAGAATGTGACATGAACAGTGGAGAGTGCTCCGTGGCCCAAATTAGTATGTCTGTTTGCACATCACATTAATTTTAACACTGAAATTTAAAACATTTTCTTTCTTGATTTTGAGAGAGCAAAGTCATTGATAATGTCCTCAAATGATAAGCTACAGAGTTTAACACTTTCAGTGCACAGAATGCTTAGGGTAAATAGCTTTTCTTGCAGCATTTTCTAGGTAGACATCTCTCTTTGTGTTCACTTCTCTATCCTCTGTCTCCCCCAGGACCACTAATAAATCTCGAGTAAACACCTTAGACATAGAGTGACAACAGGCAATATATGCGAAAGAGAATTTACCAGCAAAAGGTCTGGTAATCTCTATCCAGGCATTGAGAAAGTGAGAAAAACTAGCCTATATTCAAGCAAATATAATGAATGTTAAAGCAACAAGGAATCCTGTGGCACCTTATAGACTAACAGACGTTTTGCAGCATGAGCTTTCGTGGGTGAATACCCACTTCTTCGGATGCAAGTGATGAATGTTATAGGCTTTAATAGCCTAAACATCATATATGCAAATAGTTTGAAATAACTTGCTCACAAAGTACTTAGAATATTTTGATGTATATGTATATCTTCCTTCACTTCTCTAAATACCTTCCATTTATCCTTTCGTCAGCACTCTCTGATATTTACTGTGAAGGTTCCCGAAACTGACGGAGGGAAGCCAACACAAATTTATCCTCCTCAAGATCCACTTGACCCAAGTCCATAAGACAATCACATGCAAACTAAATCATTGAAGCATGGATAGCGCATGAACCAGAAAGCGGTGTGCGCGCTAAAATACACAATTGTATGTATGTACAGATCAAAAGAAGAAAAACACACTAACACTTAAGAAAATGAAGAAAAACAGGACCGAAGGCACTATACAACTGAGTGTGCTGGACTATAAACAAAAGATGGCAGCCTTCCAGCTATTACCAGCCAAGGGGGACGCTATACATGATGTCACTTGTAGCACGAGTCCGATACGAGTATGAGCTTGGCAAGATTACTTCACAACATTGCCATCTCTGACCTACATTTTTCCCAAGTTTTATCGGCAGTGAGATTATTTATTTAAATAAGTTATGAAGGCACAGTAAGAATTTTACCAGTAGTAGCTGGCCAACAAAATGCTGCATTAGGAGACTGATAGCAGACTTAGTCATAGAAATACTAATTTTACAAGTTCAATTATCTTTTTTTCTCAGCCCTGACCTCCCACCTGTCAATAATGAATAATTAGTGAAGTGTAAGGTAGCGTAAAGGTATTTCTGTAGCCAGATATGTATATTTTTGTCATATTTGAACGAAAATGTCTATATTTAGAGAGAATCTTTTTTCCCATATCTCCTTTATCAACCATTTCAAATTTTGTCAAAATCGGAGTCCGTTTTTCTTTTTTCGGAGGCCCCTCATATTGCAAAGTGCTCAGATGTAATTTAGTTATCTTATTCCTTAATCCAGCCCTGTTTCCGAGAGTGCCTCCATCTTAACATTCAGTAAGTGTCTTTGGTGATTCCTCTGTGATGACTGATCTTAAGTTCATGGAAGTATTTCAGAGTAACTTGGGTCTGAAAGATTTAGTAAAACACAAGCAAAGAGAGTGGATGTTTTGTGGTTTTAAAAAAATGAATCCTCAAATGCAGGGCTGTCGCAGCAGAGCCTGGGGACGTGAATATATTTAGACAAAATGGATACATAAAGGCATGCCTGGTCAAAATCAATATACGGCAGTGGGATTTTCAATATCCTAAAACAACTTACAAGCAATGCAGTCAACAGCTATTGGCCTTCATTCTACCCCCACAGATGCAAAGTGCAGCAAGACAGCTGTGCCACTGGAGGGATTCACCCCACGGGACAGCAGATGGGGGTAATACTGCTTCTCGGGTAGGGCTGTTGGAGGAGGAGAAGGGATGCTTTATACTCCATCCAGGTCTCCCTAGGATGCTGATGCAGTGAATAAGTTCATTTCCTCCATGGTCTGGTTCTGCCCCCTCCCTGGTGGGCCGTACTGACTTTCCAGGCTATGTTGTCCAGCTCTGACCATACCCTGGCAGAACAGGAGTTTCTGAGCCCTTTCTCCAGCCCTACTTTCTGCCTGCTGGGGGTGGAATGGGGATAGGATGTGTTCAGTCTCACTGTATCTGATTCAGAACAGGCTGAGCAAAGCCTACCCTGAGAATCCTTCACTGGCCTGTTATTACTGATGCTGTCTGCAAATGATTGCTTGCATCCACCCATGTGATTCCTGCCCCCAAGGCCAGCTCTATACTAGAGAAGGTTTGCTGGTATAGCTATATAGCTATAGGTAAACCCTTCTAGTGAAGACGCATCTTTTGCCGGTATAGTTTATATTCGTTCCCCAAGCTATACCAGAGAAGCACTTTCCTGCCTGTATAACTGCACCTGCACTTGCCGGTGTAGAATGTGGAATAAAACCTGACCTAATTGTTCTACTGGCAAAAGTTTCTAGCATGGATCAGGTCTAAGATTGTCAGGTTTAATGTCATTAACCTACCTCTGCTTTAGGAGCTTGTCACCACCTCTGCTGCCTGCTCTCTGTGCCCATTATCACTAAGACATTGATTTTAGAAGAAAAACAACCCCAATATTGCCAGCTCTTGTGATTTTTATTGCAAGTCTCACAATATTTGATGTTTTACTTAGAACTCCTGGAGATGCATAAGGAATTTTTTGGGTGATTTGGTATTTTGTTTTAAGAGTAAGTTTCTAGACCTCATGGTTGCAGGGAAATGCTTGAAATCCTGACCCAAGTATGAAACTTTTTCAGGTATGCCTCAGTAAATATAGGCCAAGCCAGGGGTCCCCAATGCAGTGCCCGCGGGCGCCATGGCGCCCGCCAGAGCGTCTAAGTGCGCCCATGTACTGGCCGGCGGATGAGCATCTGCTAAAATGCTGCTGAAATTCAGCGGCATTTCGGCGGCGACACCTCTGAATGATGCCGCTTGTCGGCGGCATTTCAGCGGATGCTCGTCCACCACCATGGTCCTCCGTGGCTCGTTGTCTGGCGCCCGCCAGACGAAAAAGGTTGGGGACCACTGGGTCAAGCTATCTTACTACTTTGATAATAGTCTTAGTAACAACAGGTATTGAAACCATATTAGCATATTTCATTGATTGCCCAATTGAGGAACTCAGCCATGTTAAAAATGATGACAGTGGACCTGGTGCTCTTTCTTCCTCTATAATATTGTTATTCATTATGGCGGTTTTATGTCTTCCTCTAAAGCATCTGAAACCCATCACTGTCCAGTACAGAATACTGGGTTAGATGAAGTGTGACAATTCCTGAATGACTGAAAATGGCCTGTGTCACACTCTGTGGAGTGGCTCACAACTGTAAGTGCCAACCTCAGGGCTTACTGTCAAGAAGCAGGGCAGAGACTCCAAACTGGTTTCATGTTCTATAATTAGATAGAAACTCAGAAACAAGTGTGAACTTTTAAAGCACTATAGCAATCTTACCATGGAGTCACAAACCATTCTCTTGGGCATTCCAGTCTATCTTACCACGCAGGCAAGGTGGACTTAGTGAGAGATGGCTGCTTTACACCAAACATCACAACAATATTCAAGTTACTCCTAGTCCCAAAGCTTGTAGTCAATCCTAGAGCAAACTATCTCAGGATATATTAACTAAGAAAATAAATGAGTTATTACAAGGTAATAGAAGGCAAGTCTATATAAACAAATGAGTTACAGTGCATGGTTCCAAAAAGATGACAGAGTTGTACTAATCTGTCAGCTCTGAATGTCTTGTAGGGCTAACCCAGCTTGACCCTCGGTATCTCTGCATCTGGCCCTGGGAGAGTCCAAACAGCAAAAGAGATGGAAAATTTTCTTGTCAGCTATTTTTATTTCCTTCTTTCAGAATTCAAGTGGATGGGACGACACGTAGCCTCTTGATGGGGGTAAAGGGCAGTTAACAAAGTCTTGGTATTGTGATGTCCCACAGTGGCTCATTTAGTTTTGCTAGGCCTTCTTGATGGGCAGAAATGATCCCTCCTGAGTTGGTTCCCAGTTTCAGAGCAAACATTATTTACAGTTACAAAGCAAAAACTTAATTATTAGCATATAGCAGGTAATAAAGAAATTATAAGTGAGATGAATGCAGGCAGCAGTTTACAAGCATTTCATAATATCTAAACACTAAATACATGCTTATAAGTCCAATATCTATCTTAACCAAACTAACACACAGGTGAAACAGACTAGTTTCCAGCAATGAATTTGTCAGTGATCAGCTGAGGCCTCAAGTTTTGGAAAGAGCTGTCGCCTGGTCTACCAGAGTTACACCCTGTTGTTTAAAACACCATGTCTTCCATTAAGCTTACAATAGGTGGCACCACTTGTGCCCAGTTAATTCCAGACAAATCATATCTCCTCCTCAGAGGCTCCAGACATGCCTCAAAATGTGAGAGAGGTGGGGAAGAGCCAGGGCTTTGGCTCAAGCTTGGATCCAGTTATATTTATTTGTTTAATTTATTTAAATATACAAACTTTCAATAAGTGTCCATTCCAAGCTGTGGGCACCTTTACATCTGTTATACTCACATTCCATGGCCCGCACGGTTAGTCTTCAACGGAGGTAAAAATCCAATAACATCCTCTCCATAGCAGGCATCATTATTCCAAAACCCCCTCTCCTGCTCCCTTCCCCTGAAAGGAAATCCTTAGCCCAATCATTGTTAAGGGTTAGATACTTGGCTAGACCAAAGTGGGGGGTGGGGAGGACTCAGAGATGTCTTCTTGTACTTCACCTTTGTGCTTACCTACTCAAGCTCTGTGTGCAAGGCCAGTGCCCCCAACTTCCTCATCTTAGAGCAGCCTTAGGACTGCTCTGAATAATGGTGTGTAGTAAGGACCAAAGACAGCCTAACTTACAGGGACAGACCACAGGATCCATGTTTGTGCAGATCTCCTGGTTCCAACACCCTGCATGGGAGGCTGTGGCTGCTCTTCCAGTCTAATGGTTGGGAAAACATTCTCAAGGGTCTGTGCAGTAGTTTTGTTCACCGGCCCTAAGCTGAGGAGAGAAGGGGGTAGATTTCACCTCCCAACTCCTCAATTATCTGCCGCATAGAACCTGAACAGTTGGCTTTACACGCAGGAGAAACTTCACAGGCATGCCAAGGCCAGAAAAGGAAGAAGTGTGGGAGGAGTCAGGAAGAAACCAAATTGTAATTTATTATGAGGTAATGCAGCACTGACCAGCATTCACTAGGTATCAGCAGAGATATGTGGCAAAATACAGAGGGGTTTGCAGCTTTCTCATGCAGGTGCCATCAGCAAATGCTGGCATGTGACCTACACCTCTCTGAAAAGCTTGCTGAACATTTCTATATGCCATGATCCCTTGCTACAGAATCTACCATTGTGTGGTAGTGGGATGCTTCCCATTTTGCCCAGGCCTTTGTTCATGACTGAAGGACGTGCTGTGGAGTAACTTGCCTGAAGCTCACTTTTCTATCTATTTTTTTGGAGGTTCTTGGGCTTTTTTGCACCTTTTTTCTAAGTAGAGGAGCATCTTACCCAAAGTTTGGACATTTACCCCATTTTTACTTCTAGGAAGCTTGTGATTCATACAATGTTAGCTGAAACTACAGTGGCCAAATTGTTTAGCAAAATTGTACTGTCATGCACTGCTTTGCAACTGAGCTATTATAAAGCATCAAATCCTTCCCTTGCTTACAAGGAATCCCTTTGATGCCAGTGGAGCTGCTCAGTTGAGCAGATTTTGGTCCAAAGTTCCAAGGTTAATATTATGTTAGATTCTAAATTTGTTATCTTAATTAAAAAATAAAGGTCTGATCACATTGAAGACATTAGGAGTTTGCTGCTGACATCACTGGGAGCAGGAGAAGGCCCCTGCATTCTGTTGAAGCTAAGTGCATAGAATGCAAAATCAAGCCCTATATAAATGTGGTTGGTTTTGAATGCATAATTCAAAAAAAAAATGCATGTAAGTTAATATTTACCAGTAAGACCAGTGTTGTTGCTGTCTGTCATAATTTTAGTTGTGGGGAGTTAATGTGCTTACAGTTCTCCTGTGATGTAAAATTATTCTTGGCTGTAATGTCTCTCTAAGGAGCTGCTCTAATTAATGCAAAATACTCTAGTTACTACTTAATAAATACTGAGGCTCTTCTAAATGGCACAAAATTAAGATCCTTTATTTAGCAGTGCCTATAGATGAGGACATGCATTAACCTTTCAAACACTTGAGTATTCTCTGGCAATGGCATGTGTTATAGAGATGGTGTGAGAGAAAGAGATAACATCTGGTCTTGGGTGTCAATATTTTGCAGATCAGACCAGAATTCCATTCATGCTTTATGGCTAGTAAAGCTACCAGCAAAGGAAACACTGCAGAAAATAAACAAATTTAAGAGAAAACTGTGCTGCAAAACAAGAAGCAAAATCCCAAGAATCAGATTTTAGACTCATGTGGTCTGAGTGTTACTCCACTGAAAACTGCAACTGCAGCAGTTTTGTTTTGTTAGCTGAGTTTTTATTCTGTACCAACTAAGGAAATCAAAATGTTAGTGAAATATTGTTTAATAATATTAGTACCTCCTTTTTTTGGCCCTCTTAATAGAGTTTATGGAGCTGTGGCCTTTAGTGAGAGAATTTCTAGTTAGAACTTAAAGAGCTCAAAGTACATAGTGTGTCTCATAATGGTTGGAGATTAATTCAATCTTCTATCAGACTTTTAATGGTATCATCCCTCTGTATAAGAAACAAGAGAATACAGTTCAGAAAATATAAAATAAATCAGTGATTTCCTGTATTTGAGTTTAATATTCCCCTGTCACATACACTGCAAACACACAGATAACCAATATTAATCCAGAAAATAGTACCCAAAACATCCAACCTCTGGTTATACAAGTTGAATTTTAATTCTATCTTTGAAACAAAATGCACTTGCCGTCAGTTAAATCTAAGGTGCTTCGCTGTTCTTTGCCACAGACTGCGTTGCAGGTATATGACAATTATAGACTGTAATGCATACTTCAGGACCGGCCTCTCTAGTGTGCTAAACAGTGCAGACATTTTCCTTACAAACTCCTGCTAAGACAGCTATATGAATAATGTTGGTGAACATAAAAATTAGTTGCATTGGTGTGAATCAGGAGTAATGTAAAGCCAGTGATAAGTTATCCTCTTGTAACTCCACAATAAGTCAGATCACAGTCAGACCCCTGAGTATTTGTTCACTTGCTTTCTTGTGTAAGAGGTGGCTTTCATGCAACAGTTTCCAAATCTGAGTTATAACTTGATGAATGAAGACCCAGTGGGGGATGAGCTATCCTCAGCCAAGTAAAGCAGCAGTCCTGAGATTTGCAGCTATACAATTGAACTATTGCCTATGGAATATATGTCCTCATGGAACTGCTGTATTTCTCAGGATGCATGTAATCAGCTTTCGACCAGAAGCTGATTCTCTCTCCTCCCCCGCCCCCCCCATCCCTTCCTCTTTTAAATACAAGTAGTATTTCCAAAACTGTATGATAGCTCGGCATGATAAATCCTGCTTGTAAACCCTGAGCCTTTTCCCCAAACTGGCATGCCAGTGCAACTTGCACTGTAGTGCAAACAGACCCAACAAAAATGAGAGAGAGAGAGAGGAAGATAAAATGAATTTAAATTCCAAAGGGGTTTCAGAGCTGGTTTCCTAGTCCCCGAGTCAGCTATGTGTTTGTGAAAATTCAGCCTTTTTGTCTCTTAGAAAAAAAGGGCTAAATCTACATCGGTGGCCCAGTCTAGGTTTGCTATTCTTTGCATTTTCTATTCAAGTGAATGAGAGTGAATGAAGTGGCCTGGGACCCTTTATTTGATCTACTCAATTGCATAAAGTGACAGAATTCTAATATATTTGTTTAATGCTCTTCAATGGGGCTTTCACTTGCTAGCTTGCAAATGAAGCCTCGATCTGCAAAGTTTTGTCCTTTTCCTTTCTCCTTTTTTTTTAACAGGGGGACATATTTCATAACTTGGGCCATGGTGTGAAGTGATCTCGAGAGGAGTTTTAGACTCGAAAAGTGGGAAATAAAGAAACAGATGTGAAGTTATTGTAAATTCCTATCGTGGGCTCTGGGGCTATTGTAAACCCACTGCAGGCGGTCCAAAGCCTCTCTTTTTCATGCTATAATTGAAACATATTAATTAGATAATTTGTTGTTAGTTTAAAAGAAACAAATACAGCCCCTCCAAGGCTTCACAGCCTGGATTCCTTTTTGTTGTTGTTTTGTTTTTCTTTAAATCCAAGTGAGAATTATATTAAGATTTAAAGATCATTCTGCACAGAAATTTACAAAGATCTAAAGTTCCCATTCTGTGCTAAGGAGCACTTTAAAAAAAAAGGAGGGGGGGGGGTTGCTTGTAAAACCCCCTTACAGGGATCGCTGTGAGCTTCTTTCCACGCTACCTGGCAAGATTGCTCAAGACCCGATCAGAGGCCATACTTAAAAACTGTGGAAAGAAAATAAATATTCTTTAGTGTCAGAAGGATCCTTGCTCCTTTCAATAGGGTGACTCGATCCTATTAGGTTGGAGTCTGCTCTCACAGAGGACAAAAATAAAATATACCGACTAGAATGTATCCAGACATTATGCATTGAAATGAAGCAAAAATCCGAGAGGCCAAGCACTACTGGGTTTTTGCTGGCTTGCCTTACACTCTGGAGTTGAAATACACTCTCCTATTTAAAAAAAAAAAAAAAAAAAAAAAAAAAAAAAAAGCTTTGTCTGAAATTCCGTGTCACTTACATCAAAATACACCTAGTTTAAAATTTATCAGTGGCAAAAATAATTGCAAAACACCCTTGAGTAAAGTCTCCAAACAAGATTTCAGCTTGGGAACCTGTGGTGTGTGTTTAATTTTTTTCCCCATTGTTGTCTTTTGCTGTTTTATTTCAGATCTGAGTTTATTGACTTTGGACTTGATCCATTAGAGATTTAACAAGACAAAGCAGTAAATTCAAGGGACGCTCTGAATTGCTTATTTGTTGGCATACCTTTGAGATAAGCATCTAAACCTTTACCAAGGAAAGAGCAAAAAGAATGCCTTGTGAGGTTCCTATTAAAATTTAAATCATCAGCACCCATTATGGTCTCTTCCTGGTAGCTTAATATGAAAGACGGTGCTGGATATTGCCAAGAAAACCGTGCATGTGGCAAAATGTAGTGATTGTTTACAGATGTAACAATTGCATTGAATAACATGATTAGATAAGAAAGAGAAATGATTTTAAAGGGTTTTTTTTTTTTGCGATTCCTTTTCTAGTATGGATTATATGGAAAACAGAATCATTTTTAAAGGTGTAACTACTGTATGGTTTAAAATTACCCTGCAAGTATAACTAGATGCAGTCCCATCTTCTCAGTTGAGTTCAGATTTAATCTGATGATTTTGGCTTTTTTACTGTTGGATTTTTTTTAAGAACTCATAGGAAAATGTAGGTCATCGCTTGTTTAGGAAAAGTTTGTCGAGTTTTGTGTCCATTGATCTGGTGATAAGTTTTGAATGCTTTCTTTAGCTGATCGTGTTGATATAATCGTGGGTTGGACTTGATGAATGAGTTCAGTTGTCCCCCATCTGACAAGCTTTAGCAGCTTCATGCATTTTAATCAGCCCAATGATTCATGTATTTTCCACCTTTTTTTTTCCTGTGTGTGGGATCCCTTCTTAAAAAAAAAAAAAGTCGCAACTGGATTAATTATACTCTACATTAACCTTAAACTTTTGTCAAGTACTTTACTATATGTATTTAAGGGAGATGGGGTTGTCGCTATCTCTCATATGTCTACATCTACAGACCCATAGAAATGTACCTCTTTAAAATCATTTACAATGTATTCTTGCATCCTGTAGGTTCATTAGAATACAATGTCGGGTTTCTTTTTAATAAGTATTTAAGTATCTCATTGTAATGTAACTACATTATTTGAACGGTCTCGCATCTGAAGGCTACGTACTAGTTTTATTAGATTATTTTATGAATTTGAATCATGGATTCTCAATAATTCTGTAGAATCCTTGCAAAATCCTAAAAATAAATTAAAAAGAAACGCACTGGAAACTCTGAAATCCAGATTTCAATGTAGTTTACCTTAATTTTCTTTGTATGAAATAATTATCTGTTGATTATAAAAGATAAAATAATAATACTGTATGTTACAGTTTGTAATCTAGGTGTTTTTTAAAAAATGTTTAGTTAATATAGATGAAGAAAGAACAATAGCTGATAATTAAAATACTTTTAAGAGGTTTAACTCAAAGATAAAATAGTATGAAATGTTTTATATTAAGGTTTGGAAATATTTTGATCTGCCTCTTGCATTATAAAATTCTAATGCTTCTAGTCTTAAAAAGACATTCAGTCCTTTAAAGATGTTTTTAAGTCTGATTTGCAATCTAGTATTTCAAAGGTTCGTTTATTGTTATAGTTATTCAAGAAAAAGTATCTATGCGTGTGTATTGTGTGCATGCATACACACACACACAAATATATAGTTAGCATATAGGTATATAATGCACACACATATATAGGTATGAAAAGTGCACATATGTGTGCACACACGTTATATATATTACATATGTTATATATACTAATGTAGTCTATGAACCGTAGCTTGATTTCCATTTGGTAGTCATGTGAGAATGACCATCTTATGTAGAAAGCTACTGTATTTTATTAAACAATTATATTTATAGATAATTCTCTTCCTCCTATGAAAAATGTATGTAGATAATCTAAAAATTGAAATATTGTATTCCCCACTAAATTAATATTCTTATTTTCCTGGTACAAACTCTTCAAAAAGACGAATAAGAAAGTAAATCTGAATTTACATATTTTAATGAGAAAATAGTATTTGGACGACTAGGTTCATAATTTAACGTAGACACTTTCTTCTTCTTTTTTTTTTTTTTAGTTTTGTCTTAAAACACGCATGCTGGTAACAAGAACATCAATGTTTAAAATGCCATGCTCTTTCTGTACAAGGGAAACTGAACACTACAACGTTTTGTTTTTGTCTTAACGTAAGCAGTTCACAACAGTTCGGTTTCTAGCAAACTACCTAAAACTAAAAAGGAATATAGCAAACAAAAGTGCATGTTACACATTTGATAATCATTCCTATTCACAGACATTTACAGTGTTCCCCAGTCCGCTCTCAGCTTGTCTGAAAAGTTCCAGCAGAAAGCAGGAATACCTCCCATAGTGTGAACCTGTTGTGGTACTTCCCTACACTTCACCAGTGGCTTGAGCAGCTTTACATAAGCTACCTTAGGTTGTCTCCTTAGTAGTGGATTTTTTTTAAATTATTTTCTTAAATCATAAATAAATAGCTTTTAAAAATCGAAGTAATCAGAAGGTTAACAGACAAATTAACCCCCCCTTCCCTTCCACCTGAAAATTAAACATCCACATGACAACAGGTACTGCAAAAGAGGACCTCATTTGATTCACAGGACAGATTGAAGTTCAGTATTTACATTAGAACAGGAGTTTTGTAAACAATATACGTTTTCAGTGTGAACTGATGTCTTGCCATTTGCATGGTTTCCTCTCCTTTTGTACTTAATACACATTCTTGTATACAAATCTGTATGGACTGTGTAACTTCCCCAAAACAAACTATTCAGAAGCCAATGGAACTTTTCAGCCATCGGATGGTAACTGGCTGGCTCTCAAGTTATGGGGACCTGTTTAATACTTTTATTGTAGTGCTGTGATATGTATGGCGATGAGATAGAGAATAGTACATGTTTCATTTTAAAAAGCAATTCACGAGGGGTTCGTGTAGATCCTGCAATCTTTAAACTCCGTGTAAAAATATAAATTTGAAACGAAACTTAAGTGTTTCCAAAATCCAGCTGATTTGTCACTTGGAAACTGGAAACATTCATTGTTTTCACGAAGCCATCTGCAACCACTTCAAACTGTTTATGGGTTTAAAGACAGGTCCGGTGGAAGAACGTTGCTCTTCCCAGACAAAGGAAGGAAAACCCGTGCCAGGGTTGTCTAACTCTCCAGCACCCAGTTCGGGGGGGGGGGGGGGGAAGGTGCCTTAAGTACCGTTGGAAACCTAGTGATGCAAATGGCAATTTAAACACACGGGGGGGCGGGGGGACCTAGACACTTTTCGAGCGTTTAAAACTAAGTTAAGGAGCAACCCCCAACCGCCCTGGGCTCGAGCCGTTAAACCAGGGTACGCAGAGAGGCAAAGCAAAGACAGCTCCCAGGACCAGCAAGCCTCGAGTGTCCCCGCTGGGAGTTTTCTCTCCTCTCGGGGAGCGAGCAAACGCCGAGGAAAGTTTGGAGCGAGCCGCGGAGTGTCAGTGCACCGCTACCGAGTGCAGGGCCGAGGCGGGGCTGGTCAGGGTCTCGCTGGGCGTCGCGGGGCTGCTTTGGCTGGTGGCTGTCTGGGAAGAGGTCGGGCTGAGCGAGGGGGGCGAGTTCGAGAGGAGGGTGGGGATGGGCGCTGGCAGGGCCGGCAGGGCCGGCACCGCCGCCGGGGTGGGCTTGATGGGCACCGGGATGGCTGGCAAAGTCTGGCCCCCGTGGCACAGGGGCTTGAGGGGCACCCCGTAGGCGCTGTACTCGCTGCTGGCCATGGAGATGGGGGTGGCCGTGTCGATCATGCCGGGGCTGTACATGTGGGGCCAGCCGCTGCCCAGGGAGCTGCCCAGCTGGTTGGGCAGCGGGTAGGCGGCCGGCACGGGCTGCATGGCGGAGAAGGCCAGCCCGCCCGGCATCTTGTACTCGCGGGCGATGATGTTCTCGATGGCGAAGGGGTGCTTGAAGCCGGAGGGCTGGGAGACCCCCAGGCTGTAGCCGGACATCTGCGGCAGGTGGGGGCCGCCGGCGGCCAGGGCGCTGAGCCGCAGCTTGGCCTGCTGCTGCAGGTACTGGGCGGCGTCGGCCGGCTTGCTGGGGGCCAGGTGCTCGGACTTGAGCACCTTGAAGCGCTTGCGGCGCCGCAGGAAGCTGCCGTTCTCGAACATGTCCCCGCAGCTCGGGTGCAGCGCCCAGAAGCTGCCCTTGCCCGGCTGGTCGGGCCGGCGCGGGATCTTGATGAAGCAGTCGTTGAAGGAGAGGTTGTGGCGCAGGGAGTTCTGCCAGCGCTGCGTGTTCTCCCGGTAGTAGGGGAAGCGGTCCATGATGAACTTGTAGATCTCGCTCAGGGGCAGCATCTTCTCCGGCGAGCTCTGGATGGCCATGGCCGTCAGCGAGATGTAGGAGTAGGGCGGCTTCTGGTCGCTGTACGTGTTCCTGCCCGGGCGAGGCATCTTCGCTGGGGACCCGCCGAGATCTGCGGAGGGGCGAGCGGGGTAAGGCAGGGGGCAGGCGGGCTACGCTTTAAAGCTGGCCTGTGTGTGAGTGTGTGTGGGGGGGGGCGGGGGGGCGGAAGGGCAGGCGTGTGAGGCACTAATAAGAGACAGATCGGAGTTGATCCCCCAAAACACCCCAATCCCTCCAGCCCCGGGGGGAGGGAGCGATCCACCCCTCTCCCGACCTAGCCACCGCGCTCCGCCGCCAAGTTACTTCAGCTGTTTCTCTGCCGGGTAGGGACCCCACCCCCCGGCGCAGGGCAGGGAAGGGGCTGGGAGGGGACCCCCCTGGAGCAGGGCAGAGAAGGGGCTGCGGGGGACCCTCCCCGCCAGCAATGCCCACCTTAAAGTTGCTGGAAGTTGACAGTCCGCATCCGGGATGCAGCTGCGAATCTGGTCTCCTTGCCCGATCCCTCCCGGTTCTCACGCTCTCTTTCCGGCCGCTCAGCTTAGTTTTAGTCCGAGGAGGCAAGGAGCTGGCTGGTCTGTGGGAATCCTCTCGCTCCCCTCCCTTTTCCTCGGAAGGCGGAATCAGGGATCGGGTTATTTCACCCCCAGCGGCAACTGGAACGGAGCAGGCAGGGGCTCGCTGGCTTCTCTGCAGCCGAGATGAGCTAAGTACTTGCCTCCATGTCCTTCCTCTAACCATCTGATAGTTTTATGTGGTGACATGAGCAGAAAAGACCCCTGTAGAGGCGCTTCATTAATGTGCCACTTCTTTGCTATCATATGACAATCGCCTTGGGAGGAGGGAGAGGGGGAGGAGGATGGGCTGAAAGAAAGGCATAATCTGGTTTCATTTACACCTATTTACATGGACACCTTGGGCCAATAGGAATCATTTCCATTTGAAGACAAGGCGAGGGGTGAAAAGGCTCAGCAACCGGAATTGAAGTGTGATGGCACCCAGTAACAGTGTGCGTGCGAAGGTATGCACTAACCTTTCTGTGGACTTTGCCAGGGAGCTTAGTCTGCAATTCACACGTACAAATGGAGCTGCTGAGCAGTGGGATGTTTGACATGGAAATTGCTTGGCTGGGGTATTCTGTTTGTTCTGCATTGTTATCTGATTTGTATTGTTGGCTAACTCAAGGCAAGGCTTTTTCCTTTAACGAGAGACTTTCTCCTTGCCAAATCAAACGGAGCCCAAGCCTGGTTTCCAAAGGGTTAGGCTGAGGAAAATGCAGTGTTGGGGTCCTACTCAACAAACATGTAGAAGTTTTCATTACTCTGTGAGCTACTTCCCCTGAAATTTAGAAAGGAGTGTTTGTCTTGTTACCACCAACGTTTTGGTCTTAACAAAGTTGTGGTCATATTGAAAAGAAAACACCATGGGTAATCTTAGATATTGGAGAGTCTGGTTTATGTAAATTGCCTCTCAGTTTGATTTCAGACCTGTGGCAATTTTACTGGATCCCAGGCGATACAAGTAACAGTTGTGACTGTAAAAACAATGTTTAATCATAGTTCCTGTTCTAAGCAGGGAAACATCAGATTATACCTTCACACCGATGTCTGCAGGACTGTTTAAGAATTGGATTATTTATCCCATCTACCTTGTTAACATGTTAAATATGGTTTAATCTCCAAGCTAGCACAACTCGAAGTGTTCTGTAATGGAAACGTGCATTTAGAGAGAAATAATGTGCTGATGTCTGTGTGCATTGTGCGTGTATATGTTTATACACACAAAGGTATGTGGATGTATATATTCACACACACACGTTATTCAAATCTTAATAATTCCGTTACAGTATTGTTGCATAATCCCTTCTATTGAGGGCCCGGTCCTGGAAACTTTACTCAGGTATGCAGTTGCATTGAAGTCCACGGGCGAACTCAGGACATTAATGCTGCAGGATCAGGCCCAAAAGAATGTCTAGGCGCCTGTCATATGTTAAGGAAGTTGTATATAATGTATGTCACCTCTGAGCAATGATAAAAGATGGACACAGTAGGTGCAAGCCATGGGCTATGTTAGAAAGATCTGTGGTGTAAAACACACACACACACACACACACATACACACACACACTTCGGAGCTGGTCAATAACTCACCAAAACGTAGCTTAAACACGAGGAATTTAGGAGATTAAACAATGTCATTAATATTGAAATGGTTGCGGAGTCTGAGCGCGCCCGCTTGAGATGCAAGCGCACGTTTTTCAATATTAACAGAAGTACTTGAAGAAAAGAAAAATGTCACCTTCTTAATTCAGCAAAAATAAGTGAGGGGGGAGGGGGAAGCGCCTGCTGTCCGTCTGTCTGCAGTCCACGCTGCGATCTGCTCTTTACTACATGGGAATGACTAATCCAGAGACCGGTGGAAAGTTACCGCCGAGCAAGCCTCCCCGAGTACTTGCAAGAGTTGTTGAACGCTCATTTCATGCTACAACTGGACGCAACGTGTTTAAATTTGTGCTCCCCCAGTTCAAGTCGGGCTGGACGAGTTCCCTTCTCCGGAAGCCGACGAGAGAATAATGTAAAACTAGTTGTATTTCTAGGGGTCCACGGAGTGTAATATTTCGTTACTTTAAAAAAACCCAGCTGTCATATCCCTCCTTACAGAAGACTCTTTGTGGGGAACTCAGGGACTGGCTGGTCAGAGTCAATATTCTTAACCCGTCTTGTTTCATTAACAAACTATGAGCTCTTCAGTGGCTCCTTTAAATTGCAAGGGCGGGGGGGGACTCCTAAGCTCCAAACTTTTTTTGGGGTGGGAGGAGATGTAATGATGAATGTTCGCTAGAGTTTGGGAGAAACTGCCCTGTGAAATGAGCCAAAACTCCTCCTCTAGCCCCTTGGGACAACCAAGGAGAATTCCTCTCTTTCCCCTCCCCCTAGTTTCCAAAACCATTTTTTAAATTCTTATTATTACAATCCACGGTTTGGTTTTGCCCCAGAGGGACACTCTCAAAATCATTACTCCGAGGAAACATCGGACTAATTCAAAACACGAATCCAAAGGGGGACAAATATTGTTGCCCGCTCCTTTTCCCCCCCATAAACCTATAAAGATCCAGAAAAATCGACTTCGGCTATCACGTGTTGCTCCGAGTACAAATGATGTATGTTTTTGAATGGCCCGATTTTTTTTAAGGGTAAAGGGATCTCACAGGAGAAGAGGTAAGGGGTAGGCGAGTGATCTCCTTAATTAATACGGAAGTTTTGTCCCATGGTCAGTGTCAAACAAATGCCAGACTTGGAAGAGACGCCCGCGCCCCCTCTCGCCCCAAAATGAAGGATTTAAGTGTAATTTACAGGGTGTGCGTTTCTCGTTTAAAACCAACATTAGGGAAGGGGGAGGAGGGCGAGAGAGGCTGCTTGCAAAGTGAATCAATGCCCATTGTGCGGAAAACCAAAACAAACAGAAGCTTTTTTGAAGCCTAATTCAAATAAGGAGCGGAGGGGAAGTGTTGGGAAAACTGTATAAAATACACATAAGTCAATTATATCAATGTGCAAACCCAATGGAAATCTATTTCGTGCAATAGCCATTCAGTGTTTCCATGAAGCCCACCCTGGACCACCTTTCTGCATGGAAGGTTCGCAATAGCCTCCTTTCCCACAAGCAGGACCACACACGTTTCCCGATTTGGTAATAATTTATGCTAATTTTCCTCCATAAATCCACAATTCGCTTCAGTGGCAAGCGGGGCTGTTGAGAGAGAAAAAGGAGACAGAAAAGTGACAAATACAATATTGATTTTGAAACCTTCTGTTTGCAGGCAGGTGTGTTGCTCGCAGAGAAAGGGTGGGGGAAGCGAAGAACTTTTCTTCGAATAAAAAAGAGAAAAGTCCACACTGTGAGAGAATAGCTCACACAACCTTGTTAATATTTACAAAACAGTGGGGACAAGTGGGGGTGGGGGAAGAGAAGTACCGGCTTCTTAGGGTTTCCTAGGTTGCTAAACACAATCCCAGGCTCCAAACAAGCTTCCCCCGTTTGGAAAGTCAACTCCAGGCTGATGGTTGTGCATGCATTTTAGCTAAGCCTCGCGCAGTTTTGTTTTGTTTTTTAAGTTGTGGCTCTCTTTGCTTACAGGGGGGAAGGGAAGAGAAAGCTCCTGGATTTCGGTTTAGCTGTTTGTTTTAATTGCAGATTTGGAGTTTATTAAAGCGATCTTGCTGCCTCCGGGAACTGGGGCGCTACGTGCACCGAGGGCTTTGTCCCACCAGACATTCCTTACCAATTCTGCCACTTTGGTGGCGTGAAACTACTTCGCTGTCTTTCAAAAGGATTGCGTTCCCTTCCTATTCAGCACTAAACAAACTGCCCCTGCCTGTCAACGGCGAATTAAAAGTTGTTCTCGTGAATGTCCTAGAATCTATATTTGCAATAACAAAATAACGGTTTAGGCTTTTGCAGTGTAAACGGTGCCAGGACTCAGCTGAGGCATACGTTTGCTCTCTTCCTTCCAAGTGTATTTTAATTAGCTGAACAATGCGACCGGCAGAGCCTCGTGTACTGGCTTTGATGGAATCCTCTTACACCTACAGGCTACCTTTCCCAGTGTTTGCAAGTATCTGAGCAAAGCCACTCAAACAGGATCCCACAGTCAAAGGTAAAGGGCCTGTTCCTCAACCATTTATTCGTGCCAGTAGTAGCGATTACTCCTGTGAGTAGGAACCGCAGGTTTCCCTCCCCCAATACAATACAAATGATGGGCCCAATCCTCCAGCCATTGAAGCCAGCACCGCCCCCCCCCATTGACTTCAATGGCAGCAGGATCTGGCTCTGCCTACAAAGTAAGTGAAGGGCCCATTATGTACTTTCTGAACTCTCTGCTTTAAAGCTTGAGTTGTTAACAATGTCCATTGCCCAGGTTTCTGCGCAGCATCCGGACGTTTTGTTTGTTTGTTTTGGAGTTGTTGTGTGTGTGGCCTTTTGATGGTAATTTAAAGCACAATGCTGGGGAGGAAAATGTACCAAGACCTAAGTGTCAACTTCGTCAAACATAAAAGGCCTTTCCAGGCTACATCGGAATCCCAGCGGTAAAGAATCTTTCGCGCTGCATTTTGTTCACCTCGTACTAACCACTGGGCTCCTCTGCGCACTTCCGTGGGCAGGACGTGTTTAGCAAGTGCTCCTATACTTCGGAAGGAGGGGGAAATAGTCAATTGTTGGTCTGTGATTTAAATCATCAGCAGGGTGGTGCCCTGTGAGTGGGGCCAACGTTCAAACACCTTTGCCAGGCTCGCCTGGAACCACGCATCTCAAATACAGACCAAGTTACATGCTAAGGAGTGGGTGAAGTCCGCTTGCGCTGCTTCAGTGGCGCAGCAAGAAAAAAATACCCCGCCCCCCAATCTAGGGCCCGATCTTGCTCCCATTGACCAAAGCTCCCTGATTTCCCCCCCCCGAATTCACCTGCTGTGTTCAAATGAACTGATGCCTAAGAGCAGTGACCTAACCTAAGAAAATTCCAGCTACGAGTTGGCTAGGAACTGCTGTGAAGCTTCCTTGAGAGCTGGGGGTGCATTGGGCTGATATTTGGCTCGACAGCGTGGGTCTATATGTAATATCCTGCTGAAGCAGCCTGCTTAACGTGCCCTGTGCTGATTATCCTAGTATTTGAAGGAGTCCATTCCGAAGACAGAGACGCAATGCAGCCTTTCTCCGCACCAAGACGACGATCCACGAGGTTGTATGTCTTGTAACTTCCCGAGCACAACAGTCTTACTGCGGCCAGGGGGGGGGGGGGAGCAGAGGGGGAGAGGTAGTAGCTTTGCTTTAAACGCCTCTGGCTTTCAGCTCCAGCTTCCTTGCTTCTTCACGATTGTTTTGCTAAATACTAGTTTGTAATGGCGGATTCGAGTTTGGGCTTAGACATTATTGCTTTAAACCCCTTGGTTTAAAAGAGAAGCGAACCTTCCCCGGTTGGCATGCACACACGCCTGAATAGAACGGAATACGAAGCATTCCAAGACTCGCTGGAGTATTTGTCTGCGAGTTATTTGGATGTCGGACTGGGGAGGCCTGGCAAACTTGGTGGGTTTTTTTGTGTGTCTCCCCTGTTTTATATAAATGTAGCGTTTTTCAACCCGCCACCTCCCCACTTTTTCACTTTGTAGGAAATATTGAAAATGCCACCTTATACTGAGGAGATTAACTTGCTTTTCTCCCAGCCCCTAACTCTGGTGTTAAGGCAGCAGTAGATCAACTGTATAATGTGTGCACTGTTTAGTCATTTGTACAAGCAGAACAAAGGTTGAGCTAAGCCAAATTGCATTGCACTTGTGAACCGAGTCCCAATTTGAAGTATCTTTTACAGCAGGGGGAATGAGAACAATTTCGTGTATGTCTAAAAGGGAATAACAAAGCCACTTTCTAGAGCATCTCAAAGTGAAGTAGTGAGGCGTGACATTCCCAGGGTGAGGAGGGACAAAGGCCGGGTCAGGGGGATGAAAAAGAGAATCAAACAGCCACTTTCACATGTCTGCCCTCAACTGCTGCACCTCTCCATAATAGGAAACAAATGTTGTAAAAAAGGGTATTGCTCCCATTCATTCAAAATAGCAAATGATAGCTAAACAACATTGTCAAAACTGAATAAACTTCTGTGCAGTACCACCCAGAAAAAGGTATTGTGTTTTGTTTAATAGCTGGGTGGAGCAAACTTGATTTTCTTTTCTTTCTTTTTTCCCCTTTAAAGGAAGAAACCTTACTTTTCAAATCCATTTCCTTCAGAACTTTTTTTTAAATCTTCAGATTTTTTAAAAAAGAAAACCCCATTCATCTAGCTGGGCAATTTCTCCCACAACCTCTGCTTGACTTGGGGTGTTATACAAAAGCAGAAGAAACAAATTAAAACTAGGGTCTCCTCCACACCCTTAGAATAGTAGTGGCAAAACACTTAAGCAAATTTAAATGTCGTCTGAATTTGATCCTGGAACTCCTGATTAATGAACCTTCAAGTCACTGAATTATTGTGAAGCGAGGTCAAATATTGTGAAATGATTTTGTTATTTACAATTGTGATTTCGAATTGCGAAATCCGTAGGGATAACGGAATTCATGTCACAATCACTCCCCCTCTTTAAAAAACAAAGGGGATGATCGTTTAAGGAATTCACACTAACTTCAGGAGGAAAGTTTTTTTTTTTTCATCGTGTGGCGTCTTGAACGAGGTAAGATTTAATTAGGGTCAGAACTTTGAATATGTGTAGTTTTTCCTAATGGCATGAGCAGGTTTCTAACTGGTAACTTTAGCTTCTAGCTAGAATAATTTGAAGCGTTCTTGGGAAGGTTAAAACTATTTGATTTTTTTTTGGTACTCGTGTCCTTAGCTTTCTTTTCTCTTTCCCAGCATCCTCCTCCCAAACTCCGCTCCCTACCCCACTGGGCTGCCACCCACAAAGCTGGCCAAAAAAAAGGGGGGGGGGTGGAGGGAGGGAATCCCTGAGTGATCACTAACTCCCAGCCAACCAAGAAAGGCTCATACTTCTGCTTCCTTAAAGCAGAATATTATCTCTTTCCAGCAGAACCCCAGAGATCGTTCACATGAAAACCACTACAGCAAATTTTACTGTTAAATAGGTCGCGTGCAAAACTTTCTTGACTAATGTTCCCCCCCCAAAGTAGCAAGCTTTTGAAACTTACCACCTCTGTTTAGTTCATGTAACGAAAAGTAAAATCCGGAACTGTCCTTGGTCAGAAGAGCAATGTTAGGGCTAGTTCTCTGAACAATAAATCACCTAACACGTACTGGAAAGAGAGAGAGAAAAAAGGGACGGTGTATTCAGAGGGATGGAGAGCTATAGAGAATCTAGTTAAATCTCCTAATACTGAACACCTTTAATAAGCAACAGTTATAATCTGACAATGCAATGAATCTGTAGAAGGAAAGATCAACTTGCTGTGCAATAGGCTTATCTGTATGTATTCCGCATAAGAGAATGTGAATAGATGTGTGTCCTGTCTTCTGTCTCCCGCAAACATACACCCACACGCCGAGAGGAAGTATTTGCTCGCCAGTCCGACAATGAAAAGTGGACTGATTTTCAGAGGCTAGCAAATTTGCCGCTGTTCTCACATTTGTTGAGTCTCTGCGCACTTTAGCTCCATTCCCTCTAACATCACTAACGTTAGCAAAACCCCAGTCTCTTCGTCAAAGCTCAGTATTGCATGGAAAAAAAACCCATATTAACCTTCTTTAATATTTCATTTGTGGAAGTGCTTTGGATCCGACTTTCTAAAAAAGATTTCCCCGCAGCGATTTCTTTCTTAACGTTTTCCTCTGTCTGTATTTCTAGTGATAGTGGAGTTGCACCGCGTTTAATCAGCTAAAGGGGAAGGAGTCTGGTAGAGTATTTTCTTTGGAGAGTAAAGATTTTACATGGGACTAAAAGACAGTCTGAGTGCCAGAGTTTGTGCTCTGAGTTAGTAGATGAGAGTCTGCTCCGTTTTAACACACACACACAAACGCACGTTTTCTGCCTCATCAAAGCAGATTAAAGCAGATTAAAACAATCCTATAGAAAGGAGACAGAGAACCAGCTACGTTCTTCCTTAGAAAGACCAAATCAACCAATCTTCCAGCGGGCTAGAGGGATCACGTACAGATTTGTAACTTTTCCTTTCCTCCTTTGGTCCCTCAGACCTGTTGATGACACCTTGTCATCAAGTGCAGAGCTCTGCTGAGCTGGCTGTGTAAACTGCTTGTGTATTTCGCATTATCATCCAGCTATCTGGAGGCAATGTAGATTTTCTAAAGATCTAATGAATAAACAACCAGCAAGTGCTGGCGGTGTGATTTACATTGTTAATGCCGACATGTGTATAATAAATATGCATTTGTATGTCTTCAAATAAACTCGTTTTAGTTTCTAACCTGTGGTGTTTTTTAAAAGCTGTCTTCTGCGAGAAACCAATTTTCATTTTAGATCCCTGGCTGGGTGGGAAAGGAACAGACCCACGAATGGGTTTAAATACAATGTTCAGTCGTGGTGGAGACACTTGGACGCATCGTGGGTAAAAACAACAAACGTGTAGGAACGTTCTAAGGAAACAACAAAATACCAGAGACAACCCTTAGTGGTGTGAGGCTCAGAACTGCTGGGAGACAGGAGCAGACCCTAATTTCCCCGTGAGAATTTGCCAGCGGGTTAAGTACCCGAACAATTGAAATGTACAATATTAGCTCTTAGTATGAGTTTGGAAATGCAAAGAACCAGTCAGTCGGAGGCTGAGCTTCAAAGACACCAGCTTCCCCTCAAGGAAAAGTTTACAGATGTGGATGTTCTCTCTGTATTCCAGACAAACGATTTTCCCTACATACCTCTGTAGAGGGCATCCCTGACCAGATTTCTTCCACCTAGATATGTCAAGGCGGCTGCTAGTGCTTTGAACTAGGGAGCTTGGTTATTCTGTGCATCGGCTCGCAGTCTCTAACATCATGCTGCAGTTAGAAGCTACTTATTGAAATCCTTCATTGAAGACAATATGTTCTTTTGCTTCTCGATTCTACAGCTGAAAATCTGCGCACTGTCCACCCATCCCCCTTATTCACCTTGGGAGGAATCGAGATCCCGCCTCCCCCCCCCTTCTCTCTACCAACTAGGTGCCACTTTTATACCGCTTGATGGCAAATGTCTCATTTTCAGCGTGCTAGATCTGGCATACATTATTTTAATTAAGTCTATGGCGATTTACTTTCCTCTGAGATCCATTCCACGGTGCAATTAGGAACGTATTGGTGCTAGCACATATGAATATTCAGGAGGGTGTCAATTAATTAGCAGACAGAGGAATCTCATTATGATGCTCAAACCCCTTTTAGTGCTAAGCAGAATTAAAGGGGCATTTGCCAATGTGCTGGATTAGTGAATATTTTATTGTGCACTCATTTAACTTCATTATCATAGCACTTACACTACTCTCTGATTTTATTAATTAAATTTCTCATTAATTTGTCCAGAAAGAGGGATAAAAGTTTTATGACACCGTAGCACTTGTGTAGACATCTTGAAAAGCAAACTTCTGCACTGCCCTGCTACCCTGTAGGAAAGTAATTTACCACGGTTAGGGAGGAATTTATCAACACAGTACTTGAGTCTACTTACCTCGCGCCATGTTTCATAAATACTCCTTTGCACATGAGAAAGGGAGTTCACTTCCTGGGAAGTGTATTACATTTGCACGCTACTTTGCAGCTATGCAGTAGATACATGTGCGTTTTCTGTAACCGAAGAGGTAGAGTACAATACAGCAGTCAGTGTTGCTACACCAATAAAAAGGCATTACTGTGAATTTGAAGTACATTGGCTACAGTTTCTTCTTTTTTCCTGAAGTCATTTTATAACACCGGGGAGGCAGCTAGTCCCCCTCTCCCCATCCGATTAACCCGTTAATCTCTGTACAAAGTGGACCAAGAGAAATTCTATCTTGTTTTACAAAGTTTCTAGACAAAATAAAACCAGATGTTTCTGGAGGACGTGGAGACCAAATTTTATTTATTTTTATTTAAAGACAAGACAAGGGGACTCTTGATCTGGCGGTTTAACTAGTGGAATACAGCGTTTTATCAAGTTGTATCATATAAAATAATAAAAAAAACCTATTGCTGATCAAAAGATACAGACACCAATCTCAGGTTTGCAAGATTGCATTCATTTTTTAATTAGGCAACGCTTTAACGATCGTAATTTTTCCAAGATCATTGTATTAAGAGCAGCTATTTTTTAAATGTCCGTGGGATATTGTGCTTTGCAAAAAACAAACAAAAATCCCTTAGAAATGTTTAATATTAAATATTCATCGGATTTAAATTCAATAGCCGGATCATCCGACAGACATAGATGCACAGAAAGCTATAGATAATCAGCCCCATGCATCTTCACACAAGAGGGAACGACCCAGTGTCATTAGACACTCCAGAGAGGAAAGGGAAACCAGTGGAGATATGTTTAAAAAGTCACCTTCATTTCAACATCCAGCGCGGAATTTGCCCAAAAAGGTTAGAAAGACAAATATTAAATCTGCCTTCACAAAGGGAGCTGCTAAATAGATCCTAAATTAATATGCATGTAAAATTAATTAGCTGTATTTCGTGACATCAAAATAAGTACCTGGGAAACAAGAACACCTTCTGGGCATTTGGAACCATATGCTGGAATTATGGTTAATTGACTAATTACATAAATTAGGCATTAATTTTACAACACATCAAGTATAAAAGATATCTCAATTAATTGTGCATAAATTACAAGGTTAAAGGGGGAGGCATTGACAATAGTAAATGTCTCACCTCTGGCCCTTTGAAAGATTGAGCAGGACTAATCTGATGCCCTTTTGGTGACCACTTGTATCTCAAGAGGGAAGTACCCAGGAGTAGCCAAGTAAAACTGGCTAGAGATGCTGTGGGTGCCCAGATTTTGCCATTGACTCCAGGCAATCATTAATGCGAGAAGAAAAAAAGAGCTAGTTCATTAAAATCAATTATACATCTTAAGATTGATTAGCTTTTGTCAGAAAAAAAAATCTCTGTAAACCTGCCCCTGATTTTTTTTTTTTAATTCCAGGAATATCTGCACCTGCGTACAGACTGCTCACATATCTGCCTCCCAAATGAGCAGTGTTTTGTTTTTTTTCTTATTTTGCAGTATTTCATGTATATGCTTTTGGGAAAGAGGAGCTTTGGAAATTGGTCAACCATATATATTTCTGCCCCCCCCCCCCCGCCATGCACACACATTGCCTCTGTTTCCAAGTCACAGATAAAACAATTTAAGTAATTGCTCTGTAACTGGAAACTCTTGAAATAAAATCGTAGTCTGCTTTGGGAAGGTGATCACGTGAGGCTTTTATTTACTTATTTTCAATTTAAAGATATTGAAAATTACAAAGAGAACAAACCTTCAATACAGCCCATATAGGTGCATGATTCACAATAAAATATTTCATAATACAATCTATTGTGCTAATACAGTGTTGTGCTATTGGAATGAGGGGACCTTCATTTTCAATGCTCCATGTCAGAGCTGCTGTTTTCTGGCTTGATCCCATTTTCTTTTTTCCCCCAAAGAAAAGACTTTTAAATCTTCCCCCCTTTTCCAAAAAATAAGCCAAATTCACTAACCAACACGTGGAGCTTGTTCCTGCTTTCCTGGGAGTTGGCAAGGTTTTGGCCTTTGGTTTCAGTGGCAGCAGGATCAAGGTTTAAAATTAAACCCTCGATTATTATTTGTTATTTATTATATTATTTAGCTTGTAATAGCACAGGGTAGTAACATGTGCTAGGCACATTGCACATTCAGAGACAGACCCAGTCCTTGACCTGAAGAGTTTACAATCTAAGACAACTTATGAAAATACAAATATTTTATTTTCTGGAAACCACAGTACAACATTTCCAATAGTAACAGAAGGACAAAGGCCAGTAATCTCTATGGAATGTCACCAGCTGATTGCTGTTTTGCTGGTTTATGGATATTCTGGAATATGCAAATATTTTACCTGGGGGGGGGGCATGTGTTAAAAATACAGGTAGAGTTTTGAGCTGGCTGGAGTAATAATTTTTGTTTGAAAGGATAGATTGGGTGAATTCAAACCGGCAAGGAAGCTCTGAGGACTGAAACCCAGCTCATGAAAATAAGGAATGGAAAGCTTGTCCTAGTGCATTTGGAAGGGAATGGAATCTTATTGATATAGTCTGTGTGTGGGGTGGAGAGAGGGAGAGACATGAACTGAACATTACAGCAGAAAGGAAATAGTTAGTACTACTCTTCCCCCTTTATTCAGGCAAACCTAGTGAAATCATTGGCAGGACTGCCTGAGTAAAGAGCGAGTTAAAAATAGTTACTGGGCCCCTTGTTCGAACCTTTACAGGACACCGAAGCAAAGATGTCAGAATATTCTACCTTCATGAATAATTTCTGATGATTGAAGACTTCAGAAAGAAGGTCTTTTTCCTATCTCTCCCACCCCCCCAACCTCCATTAGGCCAGACTCTGTACCACAGCACCATTAGAACAAACAGAGCCTTCCTCTAAAGTTCACAAGATCCTTTTCCCTGTCTGTGGATAAACGCTCGAGACAAGGAGCCCTGGCTGCATTAGTTACAATATATCTTGACTGCTGATGGGATAGAAAACGGATGAAAACCTGCCACATGGCGATCTTTTTATTGAGACAAAATGTTCATTTTGATGTAGCTGTTTTGTGCAGTTGCCAGATGCTGAAAATACTTGAGGGAGATGTTGACAAGTGGATAATTGTCAGCAGAACTAAAACAGACACTTTGTTTACAGTTGAGCATGATTAATTGAGAGTAAATAAAACAGCAGCCCTGTTCATAAACTCGCTCAGCATCTCAAGTTCAAAAGAGGCAACGCTCTCTAGAAAGGAACGAACTGAACTCCTCACCATTTTCAAGGAAAGGATCATACAATGGGGTCACTAACTTAGCAAGATAATTAAAACGCTCAGTGCAGGGCACAAGCCTCCAGCTTTAAAAGGCATGTAGCTTGCTGCTTGCTTCTCTCTGTCTCATCTGCTGTGTTTCTGGATTCTGGTTTACAGGGTTAGAGCACAAGGAGGAGAATTAGAAACGAATTTAGGATTAAAGGATTTGCAGTGAATGCTGGAAAGTGCCGAGCAATTTAGAGAAAATGAAAACCCACCAGTGACCTGAAATAATAATAGTAAAATAAGAGGTAACTGGGCAATAACCTTTCCCTCCAATGCAGCTTTATGATGCTACAGAGGATCACATCCAGTATAGTACCAATAAAGTATAGCACCTGATGATCAGTAAATATTGTATATCCTCAGCAGTTTTTAATGTAAACCAACATATATGTTTCTAGTAGTTCATACATATCCTGTGTACCAATATATATTTATGCAGAAATGCACAGAAGGTGGCATATATGACCTCAGTGAGTTTTAAGCTGTTTGTGCATCTTAGGCCAGGGGTTCTGGGGAGATGAAAGGCAGGGAAATAGCAGTATTCTCCCAAGCTCTTAAAATCTCACAATATCTTCATTGTAGCTTCACAATATTATAAACTCTTGCCTTGTGCTTTGATCAGCCGTGAAATAGTTTAAATGTCAACATTGTTAATTATCATTATGCTTCAGAGTTAACACAACATACTCATACCTGTAGTTTCAAGATATCTGCAGACATAAGAATGGCCAAACTAGGTCAGACCAATGGTTCATCTGGCCTAATATCTTGTCTTCTGACAGTGGCCAGTGCCAGGCACTTCAGAGGGAATAACTAGAACAGGCAATCATCAAGTGATCCATCCCCTGTAGTCCATATCCAGCTTCTGGCAGTCATAGGTTAGGGATACCCAGAGCACGGAGATGGCACCTATATAGATCCACATCTTCGTGCCTATCAACACTGAAATCTGTCTGAGAAGTTGGGAGACTTGGGCATAATCAGGGGCTGGTCACTTGGCTTCACCTCCAGACTGTGGTAATTGTGAACTGGGTTTGCCTTGCCTTCTTGTCTCAGCCTGGCAAGTTCTCCCTTCTCCCGCTCTGCCTCCTGCTGTCTGGCCTCTTCTCGAAGCTTCTCTTTTAAAGTTTTCAGCTCAGTTGCTTTTTGAACTTTTGATGCTCTTTAGCTCTCTGTTGCCAGCTCAAAGCTTTTGGGAACTTTTTGGCTTGCTATCCTCCTTTGGTACAAAAGGCTCAACAACATTTGGATTAGCTTTGAAACATGCTGCCTCTTTCTGTCATTTCAGGTCTTCTTTGATCTGTTGGTACCAATTCTGCAATGTGGTAGCTCCCCATTCATCTGTCTGCAGGTTGTCCTCTATGGTCCATCCTCTATGATCCTTGGATTAAGCTCCTGAGCTTTGAATTTGTATGGTTGGAGCTTCTCTATTTCCTCTGCCTCCAACTCAGCTGCATTTTTGCAAGTTACAGATCTCAAGCACTGTTTTGTTTGAAGCAGTGGAGTTTTGGGCTGCATAAGCCTGGTTGTCAGTGGTTTTACTGGAACTGGACTTTCATCAGTCCTCTTGCTCCTCAAATGGTAATGAGAGGGAGTGCATTTCTGGAAGTTTTCAATCCCCTGAGCAAGGGGAACATACTGTGATGTAGTTTCTTCAAACTTCCTTTTGTTGCCAGAGGAGAGATTGAAAGGTTTAGGGACTGTGGGCCTCTTCACCACTCATGCCGGAGTTGAAGGGTACTTTCTCAGCGTTGCTATGAAATCTAGCTCCTTGTGTTCATTTCCAGGTTGGCTTTAATCCTCTCATCTGTGAGAAATGGCTTTGTTACCTGACCAGTAGTTTTCTTCACAGGTTGTCCTGTACCAGCAATAGCTGCTTCCAGGGACTCTTCATTCTTTTTGTGTCTCCTGCTGCAATTGCTTCATCTTTTCCAGCTCCCGATCCTCCAGGCTCTTTAACTTGCCAGAAAGATTCTTCCTTTTCAGCATTGTTGGCATGATAGGCATGGTCAGCTTGCCTTTGGGTATGGCTGGGGAGCTTGCCTTTGGGTATGGCTGGGGAGAGTTCAGTGCTTTGGGAGTGATGTCTGTTCATCAATACTTCAGTAAATTTTTCTCTACTGCTAGGTTTCAAAGTAGCAGCCGTGTTACTTTGTATCCACAAAAAGAACAGTACTTGTGGCACCTTAGAGACTAACAAATTTATTTAAGTATAAGCACTTCATCGGACTGCTAGAGCAAACAGGACCCAAGCCCCAAGCAGGACTCCGATATATATTTTCTGTTTTTTGGTGGGTGGATCATCTTCCTTTTTGGTGGAGGTGACCGTGTATCTCTCTGCTTTGACTCTGGCCCAACGTTTGCATTGCTGGGTGTTCTTCTGCAGGAAGGACATTCTCTGAACTGGCTTTCAGATCAAACCATGAATCTACACTCTGCATGTTATTGTCATTCAGAGTCCTGAAGCTGATGTCAGTCGTTTCTGCACCATAGGAGTTGGAAGATGGTGGATGAGACATTTTCACTGCAGTCTTGACCCCAGAAGTCTGTCACATGTAACACCACAAATCCAGTTTAGATTAATACCACCACTGCCATAGACCTGATCCTTATATAGTGGAATTATGATATGCTCTGTCTTATTGTCTATCCCTTTCCTAATGGCAGGGGCGGCTCTAGGCATTTTGCCACCCCAAGCACGGCAGGCAGGCTGCCTTCGGCGGCTTGCCTGCGGGAGGTCCACCGAAGCCACGGGACCAGCGGACCCTCCGCAGGCAAGCCGCTGAGGGCAGCCTGCCTGCCGCCCTCGCGGCGCCGGCAAAGCGCCCCCTGCGGCTTGCCACCCCAAGCACGCGCTTGGTGTGCTGGGGCCTGGAGCCGCCCCTGCCTAATGGTACCTAATATTGTTAATTTTTTTGACTGCTAGTGCACACTGAGTGGATGTTTTCAGAGAGCTATTCACAATGACTCCAAGATCTCTTTTATGAGTGGTGACAGCTAATTTAGACCCCATCATTCTAGTTGTATAGCTGAGGTTGTTTTCCAGTGTTCATTACTTTGCATTTATCAACACTGAATTTCATCTGCCATTTACTTGCCCTGTTACCCAGTTTTGCAAGATCCCTTTGTAACTCTTCATAATCTCATTTGGACTTAACTATCTTGAGTAGTTTTATATCATCTGCAAATTTTGCCACCTTGTTGTTTACCACTTTTCCCCGATCATATATGAATATGTTGAACAGCACTGGTCCAGTACAGATCCCTGGTGGAAACCACTGTTTATTTCTCTCCATTCTGAAAACTGACCATTTATTTCTATCCTTTGTTTCCTATCTTTTAACCAGTTACTGGTCCATGAGAGGACCTTCCCTCTTATCCTATGACAGCTTACTTTGCTTAAGAGCTTTTGGTGAGGCACTTTGTCAAAGCCTTTCTGAAAGACTTGGGTGGAAATCACAATGTTACTTAACCTACAAAAAGTAATCTTAGTAACCATAATGGCTAGCAACTTAATTCTTTATTTTAAAGAGATGCTTACTTTCTGGAGTAGATGATGGCCACCTGCCAGGGGAAAAAAACAGCTGGCTTACAAAGCCACTGTGAGTTGGCCAAATTCCACTGCTGCCTACAGCCAAATCCTGCTAGCCTTTCTCACAAGGGGAGTGCTACTGAGGGTAGAGTGGCTACTCCTCTGAGTAAAATAAGCAAAAACTGTCTCCTTCAGTGGTGTTACAATGATCAAGACTGAAGGTCAAGTGAATTTAAACAACCTAGAAGTTCAGTTTCCTACGGCTGCACTGGCAGAGGGTGTTGTATGTTCATCCTATGGAAAGATAAAACAAATGGAAAGAGTGGGCATGTAATGGGGTTCACTCACCACTCTGGCACCTTCTGCTGGTTGTCATGGGAATTAGCTCTGCGTGTTAGTGCGCCCACTTCTGGTGGTGCCTCACTGCTGTCACTCCTGCTCCAGGACCCACATCTCTCCAAGGACTGTAGCATCCTCTTCAGTGACACAGCCCTCTGCCTGTGCCACACACTCCACTCCCCCCCTTCTAGGGGACCTGCAGTCCACTGTTCATTCACTTCCCTTAGTGCAGGGGTCTCAAATTCCCGGCCCGTGGGCCATCTGCAGCCCGCGAGCCTCCCCAATGTGGCCCGTGGGGCTCCAACAGTTTTGGGGCTGGGTCTCTTCCTTGGCCCCACCTGCTGCCCCCGGGCACTCCCCCCTCAGGGGCCCCAGCAGCGCAGCAGAGCTGAGTGGCATTTGCCTGCTCATTCCAGTGGCTGCCAACCCCTCCCTGTGGCCCAGGGGAGGGGCTGTGCCTCTGTGTGCTGCCCCCACCCCAAGCACCCCTGCAGCCAATGGGATGCTGTGGGGGCAGTGCCTGGGGGCAGAAGCACATGGAGGCCCCCCAGCTCACCCTGCCTTGGAGCCCCAGGTAAGCACCACACCCCTGACCCCCTTCCAGAGCCTGCACCCCCACCGCCTCCCCACATATCCTCTCCCACCCCCAAACTCCCTCCCAGAGCCTACACCAAGTCCCCAAACTCCCTCCCAGAGCCTGCACCCCCTTCCCACAGACACCCTACCACCCCCAAACTCCAGCCCAGAGCCTGCAGCCCAGACCTCCTCTCCCACTCAAACTCCCTCCCAGAGCCCAACTTTCTGCATTCAAGCTCCCTCTCAGAGCCTTAGGCAGGTGGGGGGCAGAGTTGTAGGGGGGTGGATTCTAGGTGGCATGAGTGACATTGGCCCACTGGGAGGATTTGAGGACTGGCACTGGCCCTAAGGTAAATTGAGTTTGAGACCCCTGCCTTAGTGGCTACTGCAGCTAATTGTCTGGCCACTTCCTCATGGCCCTCGCATCCTCTTTGCCCTTGCCTCTGGGCCTCAGCCTGCAAACCCCAGCAGCCAGGCAGGAGCTGTCTCATGCCCCAGGTCCCTGCTAGCAGCACTGCTTTATCCAGGGTGCTGACAGTTCTCTCAGCCCTCCAGAGAGACAGTCCTTCATCCCTGGGCTCCCAGCAGAAAACTGCCTTCCTCTGCCCTGCAGCTCCCTTTTTATGTGGGCCTGTTTGGCTGTTCCCTTCATCCCTTCTCTGATTGTCTGCCTCTGGTGCAGCCTCCCTAAGGCTGCTTTTAACCCCTTTTCTGCCAGTGAGGGGCAGCCACCCCATCCCAGCGCATTTACTGAGCATTTTTGAGTATGTCATTGACTGAGTATTAGAGAGACAAAGTGGGTGAGGTAATATCTTTTATTGGACCAACTTCTGTTGGTGAGAAAGACAAGCTTTCGACCTAAAGAAGAGCTCTGTGTAAGCTCAAAAGCAGAAACAGCCACTATAAAAGAAAGAGAAGGAGACTAAACTGGAGTTTCTTAGTAGTTTCCATGGTGAGATTTTTCCCATCCCATCAATGATGTTTATACAACAGACAAGAAATTCTCTCTTTCACACTAGGATGGTCAGACACAACCTTATTGGCCAGAGAGTGTCTTGGGACTACTATAGTTTTACACTACTACCCTCCTAACTGGTGAATAATTTGTCGTCATAAACTACTAACAGGCTAGCCTATCAGTGAAATTATTCTGTCAAAGCCAATTAGATTGTGCTTTGCTCTTTTGCCTTCCCCCCAGATAAAAAACCATGATGACTTCTTTACTCCCTCCCTGATTCCTTCCCCTTCCTCCACATTCATTTTTCACTCATATTTTCTGCCCTTCCCCATTTGTAATTTGCCTTCACTGCCTCCTCTAAAGCATACTTTAGTGTAAGCTGCAGCACTTGTTTGTCTGCACAACTCAGAAGTGCCCCAGGATGCTCTCCAAAGTCTGCAGTACTTCAAAGGAGGTAATGTGGGCTCAGAGCAACCAGAACACAGGATCCTGGGGTGCTTTAAGCCCCAAAGGTGCCCGCTGGCCTGGATGCAAAAGGAAAAGATCCTTTCAAGGAGCAGATCTGGCCTTTTCTTCTGAATCAGAGTGGTGGGCATTTGGGGGTCAAAGCAGCATCCCATGATCCTCAGTCTAGGTTTGTAGCTCTTTATAGAAGTCACAGCAGCTGCATGGAGAACCTTTGAGTAAGTCAGAGCCTCAAAGGAGCTAAGGATCTTTCCTACAGACAGAGAGAAAATAGAGCATTATATGTATCCCATTGCTGATAACGTTTTCAACCCCCTAGGCTGTAGTTGTCCACTACATGCCTCAGTTCCAGTATATTATTTTTCCATTAACTCAACTCAACATAGCTGATTAACTTGGCTTCTCAAAGCAAGTGGTTTGGTTATCCCTTGCATCTTTACACTGATGCCCAGGGAAGGACTGCCATGCAAAAAGACCTTGACATAATGTTCAAGTCCTTTCAACCTATATTAATGGTCCAGTCTTAATTAGCCATTGATCTTGACCCAGATGCATATACAAAACAGAGAGCAGATGTTTGAAAAGCACCCACAGGTAGATCCACAACTGATGTGAATTGTCAGAGCTCTTTTGAAGTCAATGGAGCTACCACAGCAGAGGATCAGCCCCACAAAATATACTATCCACTAATTAAGTTTTAGACTAGGATAGAGTAACTTGTGTCTCTTGCAGCTCCTTTATCTCCCAAGGAAGTGGAAGTCCTACGTCAAAGACCTTACACTTCTATCTGATTCGTTGTTACTTCTGCCAATGCTTTCAGAAGTGTCAGGAAGGGAAGTAACAAGTAAAAGCAATGGGAGCACACCCAGCAGATTGAGTGTGCATTCCCTCTTGGGAGTTCTTAGATGTCCATCCTTTTCAGCTCTCTGATGGGTCCTGGGGCATCTGGCTGCTGCCAAGGTGTTGTCCTTCTGGAAAGAGAGAGGCCAGTCAGGTGCAGTAGCCTGAACTAATCAGCTGTGATGACCTGGTTGGATGGTGTGAGTTGGGTATTTGTGTAACTGACCCTTGGAAGTATCTCTGGCCAAGAAACTGCTTCTGGTAAGGGAGGGCACAACTGAAGAAACTCATAGAAACACTGTAGGTAGCATTTGGAGAGGTCCTCAGCAGAGCATGAGTCCAATGGCACTGAGGCAGTTTATCTTGAGTTCAATTGTTGCTTCATTGTCTTGAAACGTCTTGATCTGGAGTCAGGCCTGAGAGAACGGTGCTTATTTCATGCTGCTGAACAAGACTAAATTGGCTGGAGTTGGCAGGTGACAGCCATCCAGTGAGACTCTTTGAAGGCAAACACTGAGGTAAGAAGGTAGCTGGCTGGGACAGAAGAAGATGACTCAAATGTTTTGGCTTCAAGGAGAACCCCTAATAAAATTCTGTTTTGTGACATTTCCAGGTCAGAAAGGTTTATATAATCTTCTGTATTTTTGATTGTTTATCTGATCCTTTTGAAGTCAAACCATTATTATTTATAAAGCACATACACAATTATAATAATGCATTATTTTTCACATAAGCACAGTATCTAATTAAATATGTACATATCCATAATATAGCTGTTCTGACTGTTTGGTGGTATTTATCTTAGTGCGTTCCCATTGCTTGGATTTTAGCATACTGGCCTATTACACATTAGGTGTAGATAATTCCTTGTGCAGTTAGAAGGACCTTCCTGCTCACCTCCCCAACAGCTTCTCTAAATGAAAAATCACGAGAAATTGCCCAGCTTTACTTCTTCATCGTACACACATAAGATGCATATATATTTGTAAAGTAGAACTTTGTTTAACTTAATTATCATAAATCATATGATATGGCCCTAATATGTTACAATTCACTAACACAAAAAACATGTAGACTGGATTAATAGACTGTACTAACATGCTGGAGAAATACTTGATAATGGAAGATGCATAAAATTGCTGTGTACATAGAGTGCATAATGCAGCTAACTCAATTTATTCCTTGCTATTCATAGGAGAGTACATTTTCACTTTTTAATTGCACAGATGACAAGACCTTTTAATTAAGGTGGCATCTACGGTATTCATATACTGCAAAATCCACAAATGAGTAAAACTTAATAGCATCATAAAAACTATGGTTAAGGCCTTTACCAACGCCACCATTGCAGCAAAGGTCTTTAAATTGGCCACATGTCAGAAATGCACATAAACCTGCATAAAGAGGTAACAAAATTACTGTCTCTGGAAAGAAGTAACTGACTGGCCCCCTCTCTACAGAAATAAAGTATGTGTGTTTTCAGGCTGTGTGCAGGAAATTGGCCTTCTCTTTTTTGTCTTCAGGGGTCTCTTCCTCCTCTTTGCACCAAGTTTCTGCACCCTGCCTAGAGAGCCAGCAAAAGGCCTGTGCACCACGCAGTGCCCCATGGGCTTAAATGGGGTTTGAGTGGTACATAAATTCTCTGCACAGGTAAATGTGCAAAGATAAGCAGAGGCCTTCAATGAATCAGACAAGGTTGTAAGCGTTATAGAAACAGCATGAGAGGCAGAAAACCTAATTTCTGTTTCCAGCTCTGCCGCTGACCTGCTGTGTAACCATCACCCAGTGATTCACATCTGTTTCCCTTCCCACCCTTTGTCTGTCTCGTCTACTTAGACTGCAAGCAATTTGGGTCTCAGAGACTCTACAGCTCCTAGCATAATGTGGCCATCAGATCTCAGATGGGGATTTCAGGCATAACAACAACAATAAGCATGTTCCTGTTTTGATAAGTAAATGATACATAATTACAATGTTGGAGTAATATATATTTCCCCCTAACTAGGGCCCTGAATTTGTTAGGAAAAATAAGCAGTTAGTGTAAGGATAGGGATTTCCTGGTCCTGTCTTTCCTATGCCACAATGTGACTGTAGTTCTAGAAGTCTTCTTTATGAGGTTGCATCCTGTTGCTAAGGGGAAATTTGAGTCAGTGGGGTATTCTCAGTCTTGCCCAGCTAACCTTGGTATAAATACAAACTTGATGGATCTTTTACATGTGCTATTTTCTAAAACATGTGGAATATTAGTCAGTTTATACTCAAGGGACAGACTTTTTTTCAGGCAGAGCTTTTTGGGTTTTTTCATCACATTTAGTCCATGGAAAATGCACCTCTGTGTATATAACAGTTACTGCAGGGGGGTTTTGCAGGCATTGCTTTTCCCCCAGAATTAGATATTTAGCAGTTTGTTTTTAATTGTAATGCCATGATGCACAGAGTTCCTCCAGCAGTTCTTGTTATCAATTAAAAAATAAACCAGATTGTATAATTCAACATTTCCTTTGGGATTAGTTTAAAAAGCGACATGAATTTTTACCTTAATGCTAAAAATACCACATTGTTTACCAGATGAGTACTTCAATAATTTAAATAAGCTATTCCAAAGAGAGACCTTGTTAGAGTGAAAAGTGCTTTTCTGTAAGATCCTTTTGCAAGAGAGAAAGGGAGTGAGTCAGACGGGGAGAAGGAGAGGACCTTGGGATGTATTAACATTTAGCAAGACTAAAATGAATTGTGTTAATCATGTCTGGTTTGATATTAGTGAATTATGCTAATCAAATTTATTTTCTCCATTGGCAAGGTTTAAAATAACACCAATTCTTTCATTTGCAGTTACTGCATTTCTTTAAAGTAACATTTTAGATGGGATCACTCAGGGTTATGCCACAGAGACCCTTTTAAAAACATTACAGTCAGACATATTGGGCCAGACCCTCAGCCCCGTCTAGGAGTTCCCTTTTCATTACTAGCACAGGAGAATCCTGGCAGCCCTATGCCAACTCTTCCTGCTCTGCCCTGTATTCCAACCTAGCGTATGAGGAATTCTGGGTGAGGCTGAAGCATAATCTACTCCCGATATCTTGGTTGGCCTCTTTGGGCCAGTTATCCATTGGCACAAGTTAGTACAGTTCTGAGAACACAAGGGACAGAAAGGTGGTGGAAACCCATCCAAGACCTCCCTCCCCAGGTGCACTGAGCCCTATTCTGATGCACCTGGGATCCATCCTATTTGAATTTGGAAAAGGAACATGCAATAGATCTTTTCTTCTTGTTGTTCAGATAACTACTTCTGAATACAGACAAAATACTGACCTACCAGGGGGCTAAATTATGACCGGGGTCACACGCTGATTGTCATCAGAAACTCTGCATCCAGCAGTAGGAACGCAGGGTAGAATTTGGTCACATTTATTCTAGCCAAAATTTCATGGAATTACCACCATTTTACAGGTCCTTGGAGAGGCCTGGCCCATGTGTTTATACATAACTGTCATGCAAGTTGCCCTTACCCACACCCCTCCCCACCCATGCAGATTATCTGTACTCTTAACTGAAATAATCCACGCTGGATAAGGGAATGTATGGATGGAAACACATGAATAGTTTCTTCATCAAATGTGAGTGCCCACATTAGACCCAAATGATGAAAATATTTAAACACAGGTGTAATCCATCCTTCTTTCTCACAGCCCTTAAGCATGTGCTGTTGACCATTGTAGTTAGTGGTATTTAATAATATATCCTCTTCAAGCAGCTCTTTGACCTATAATCTTCAAGTGAGTACTACCATGCTATCAGCATCCTTTCTCATCCATCTAGAGGAAGAGGCAGAAGAGTTAATTCTCCGCAGACCTCAGAGCAAAATAAAACCCTGTCTCATTCATAGACAAACCAGGGAGACTGCTGACTTTCCAGGTCTATCAGTATTAAGGTTCCGGGGACATGAGTCTATGACAAACATAAGAGGCCCTTCACTGTTAGTCCATAGTTCAAACCCAGCACAGGTCAGTATTGACCAAAAAGTTGTCTCATTCAGTGGACTATGTGAACTGAGTTGTTGATCTCCATCCAGTTCCCTGTTGTCACATTATAAATCATATGCAAAACCACCACAATCTGACTTAATTGTCATCTATGCTGGCAGTCTCAGCAGAAATGCCAAGACTGAATGGACATAGGCTTTTTCTTGACTAGGAAAAGTGGTGGAGTTTAGATTCATTTTAGCCAAGGGGTGCCTAATCTGACTAAGGGCTGGTCTACACGGCAAAGTTAGGTCAGGTTAACTACATTGCTGAGGACTGTGAAAAATTTTATGCCCTGCACAATGTAATTAAGCAAACCTAAGAGCTCCAGTGTAGACACCTCTAGGTTGATGGGAGAGTTTTTCTGTTGACCTAGCTACTGGTGCTTGGAGAGGTGGATTTACTACAATGACAGAAGGAATCTTTCCATCACTGTTGTAAATTGTCTACATGACAGCGCTACAGCGGCACAGCTACAGCACCATAGCTGTAACGTTGTAATGTTTCCAGTGTAGGCAGCTCAAATCTTTCTTCTCCTGTAGATATAGCTTGATTTTAGCTGGTCATGTTTTAGGGTGGGCAGAAGCCCAGGAAGCTGCAGACTGTCTGTTAGCAAAGATGTGTGGTGTCAACTGATCAATTATTTGGCTAATTAACCTTTTTATAGTTTATTAAGTGTCCATGAGTTGTTTTTATACATTTCTTTGACAAATAGTTAATAAGTAATTGCAGCCTCTTGGTTGCTCACAAACAGCTTATGGCAAGTAATCATTTGTTTATCAGATATTTGGATTTCATTGTTTGAACTGTGATTAGTCACCTACCTCACACAGTGTTTCTTCTATAGTGATCTTTAAGCCATGAAGAAATGTTTGTGTGAACAAACCTTAGTTCACCTGGGTGCTTGTGAAAGCAATTAAAAAAGGGGATGTATAAGGCTGAATCAAAACATGATTCAGAGTTCACAGAAAAAGTTCACCAATAATTTTCTCATGATCCTGGTCCAAAGCCCACTAAAGTCAGTGGATTGCTTTTCATTGTCTTCTATGGGTGTTGGATCAACCTTATTTGCCCAATGTGAGTAAAGAGATAATATGTCCTGGTTTTTCATATGGTAACCTGATGTTCCAGGAATTTCTTTTGGGACACTTAATGTCTTGGGGTCTCATTTAATCCATTGAAACTTAATTTTTTTTAATTACTGGGGAATGTTTGGTTAAGACATATTGTTGTACTGAGTCGAATGTGTACTGTATTTATCAGGAGGAAGGAATCCACAGGAATGCATGTTCAGCGTGATGAACAGCGCTGGAGTGAAAAGTTGAGTATGTGTAGACGCTGTCACGGTTGGTCTTTTGCTCCAAGAGAATGTCAACAATACTTGTGTAATGTTTCCCAATAAACTCATTCAGATTGCTACACTACTGGAAATAATTCCTCCAGTCCCAGAAATATGCCCAAGTCCCTGTTGTGTCAGAAGCCTGGCATTAGGGACACCAGCACACACTGAAAATGAAGTGTGAACTTTTTGTTTTCTATGTGAATATTTCATGAAACTAAAATGTCCTGTCATTTTATTTAAAAAATATGGACACCTTAAGCTTAATAAACCTTCACTGCCTGAACACCTAGGAAGACCATGCTCAGAAAAGGATCTCCTGAGATTTAACTTTAATGAATAAGTTCACTTGAGGTATAAGTCTTGGGTAGAGCTGTTAGATTCCATTTAGCAATACAAGATTTGACAACTGTAAAATACCTTCAGTATTTAATCTTTCACTAGATAAAAATACCAAAAAGCTCTTTTTCCTAGGGTAGCTCTCTGGCAGAGAATTTGAGAAATGTGAATCTGTTTCTTGAGACCAAATCACTTTGTTGATGCACAGTGCTCCTGGCAAAAACTGGGAATGATACTCTACAAAGACACCTGGCATCATTATCTGCATTAAATATCAATAGTTGTGCTTCTTTTCTTTCCAAGAGTATAACCTTGTGTGTTGTTAAAGGGTAAAAAAAAAAAATCTGCCACCCTAAGGACGCATGGGATGACACTGCTGAGAAGTGAAGAGAAAGAAAAGGCTTTTATTAAAATATTATGAATCATTGTTAACATATATTTACATAATTTAATTCATCCTAGGAAACATCTTATGGAATGATGCAGTCTATATCCATAGCCATAAAACCAATCTTTAAATTGTTGTTGCAATCTCCCTATAAACATTTCCAAATATTTAGTTTGATAACAAGACAACTCCTGGTGTTTCCAGAAAAAATGTAATCTAATGGAATAATTTTATGGCTCCAATATACAGTTCATCTCCAATCTAAAAAGAGAATTGCAGTGAAAGATACTTTTTGCCTGAATCAATCAGAAACACAAACTGCAACAAGCCAGGTTAAAAGAACTGAATGGATGATGAAATTTAAAACCAATTGTCATGTAAACTGCTAACATTCTATTGGCTTTGGTAATGTTTCTATGATAAACTACTTTTCTCAGGAATGAATAACTTGGTCAAGTTAAATGTTGTCAGGATGAAACATGGCTGAAACTGGAAACATAAAACTACTTTGTCCTCTTCATGCACTGAACCAATCTGTGCTGATGGCCTTGCTGAAATCTCTTACTTTTGTTGGTTTAAGACAGATTTGTAATTTCTTTGTGTGTGTGTGTGTGTGAGTCTGTCTGTCTGTCTGCATGCATTTAATATGTTGTAGGTTGGCAAGTGCTTCATACCATTCTTGTCATTTATTTGTACAATCAATATGTTAAATACAAAAGTATACTAATGATTTGATTTAAACCAATGGTAGCAAAGGGAGAAACAAAGTCCAGGATAATTGTGTGGCATGAAAGTAATTTTTAGTAAAGCTGATATATTATAGAGCCCAGCACTAGAAATAAAATCTCAAAAATTCCAGAAGTGACTCACGTGGCAGGGAATTAACTCTTGTGTGTTACATTTAGGAATAGCTGTGACAAGGGCACAAGACAATTCTTCTGGAAGAATTTCTGTGTAGGATTCACTGCATGGTTTTTCTTTCAAAGCCATATTAAAAATCTTATCTTTCCAGCAAATAAGGTCATTATTCAACTAATCTGCTTGGCAGCATGAACATTAATAGAATACTATGCAAGTGAAGAATTGGATGGGATAACTCGGAAAGTTTCTCGGCATGAAGCTGAGCACTGGTGGGGTTGCCATATGCTTACAAATTGCAGGTGAATCATCTTCACTTCCTCCTGCTTTAAATCTTTGCTTTTTTTTTCAAATGCAAGAACACCTGCATTTTCCCAATCACATCTGTCTGCTTCTTTAACATCTCTGTTTTCCCCTCTGTCAGCAGCTGGCTACCAGATGAGTTTTAGATGAATAGCATTCACCTTATCTCATGGTTGTTTTATGATGCCAGTTAGATGAAATAGTTACAGCAGATACTCTCAATAAGCAAAGGCCTGTACTCTCTGCAGTTCATTGAACCCATATGGATGAGAACAGCTGGAAAGATGGGTTTGCTACCTGAGGCCAATGTTTGTGTTGCCAACCGCGACTCCAGCTTGCTGACCCTTGTATAATTCATTGCAGTTGAGGAAATGTTGCTCACTCCATTCCATTTTGTGATGGATGGCGTTACTTAAAACGGATTGTCTTGTAAACCACTGGTGACTTTCCACGTCTGACAGATGCGAACAAGGAATATAGTCAATAAATATTGCCATGTTCCAAAGGAAGATGCACGGCTCGCAACTGAGTGGGCTAAAGCTTAGTACAAATAGAAGTAGGTGGAGGAGAGGCTGGCTTAGACTTGAAATTAAAAGGGTCTATTTAAGACTGTTCTGTAGGGATGGTGGGATGAGCTCTGGGGGCATACACGGAGTGTGTGTTTCTGAATCTCCCCCACATAGTCATTGCTTTTAAGGTCTGAGTTTTATTTTAGCATTGCTGAACACTATTTCAACCCTCAACTTCCTAGCAAGAGCCAGGCAAATGGTACCACTGACCTTGCTCAGGTTTGACTTCAGTGGTAGTTTGCTCCGGTGAGGATGGAGTGAATCCTGAATAGGGGTTTATCTGAATGATTACACGTAAACTAATTAATCTTCTCAATTACTCTGCAATGGGGATAACTGGTATCAGCCCATCATAGCAGACAGGGAAATTGAGGCACAGAAATGGATTGACTCAAATTTATACAACAGTTAGTGGCACAGGACCACAAGACTACAGTGCATTTAGTGAGAGAAGGCAGGTCCAACAGGAACACATGAAGACAGGGGAGGAAATAGTGAGCAAGCAGAAGGGCTATTGGGAACTTCATAGGTAGTGCATCCTGTACAACATGGCCTGACTCTGTTAGTAACATCCTGACAGCAAAGATGCCAGTCTGCCTAAGGTAATGGGGCCAAGCACTGAAGTGAAGACTTAGTGAGGAGCAGAGAAAAAGACTTGAAAGCTGTGAGAAAGGAAGGGCTCAGTAGCATAGACAGATGGTGAGGAAGAGGGCCTGGTGGCAGAGAAGGGGGGAAGATGGTGAATTATGAACAAATCTATTTAGGGCCCGATCTTGCTCTCATTGAAGTTGGTTGGTGGGTTGGCTATGGACTTCAGTGGGAACAAATTTGGACCTTCAGTTGTGTGTGTGTGTGTGCGGGGGAGGGGAAATCTGCTCTGTAACATTTGGATTAATTTCCCTGAAAGGGAGGCTGAAAATCTGTGAATCACATGTTTTTGCTGGATATCTAACTCCAGCGAGTTTATATAAAGTACAGTGTGCAGCCATGACAATGCTTCAGTTCACAGCAGCAAGAGACAGAGTGCATGTAGAAATGAGGGTGGGAGAGGGCTGAGGCTGGACCATCTACAAATGCCACAGGTTCCCCTTGCTGCTAATGTAAACCATAGGGCTGAATACTCTGGAAGCTCCTGACTCTAATCCTTTGCTGGAGAGGCCCACCTACTGCTCCTTAGGGCCCTCCTCCTTCCACCTGCTCCCTTTCTAGCCCCTCCCTCTGGTCAGTGACCAAAGCTTTGCCCACTCTCTTCAGAGCTGTCACTGGCTGCATGAGAGGGAGAAGGATGGAGTTGGCATCTTCTCCTGCTGCTCTGTGGGGCATCGTGAGCAAGGGAGAACAGGCAGAGATGTCTCCTGGACCAGCCCCCTTCTCCACTGCTCCCTACCCTGTGGAATACCCATGAGGGAGTACCTTAAGGGGTGTGGAAGGGGCCTGGAAGAAGGGAATGGGGGACAGGAGTCCCAGACAGAGGCTTGGCAGGGCCCCATGAGAGGCCCTGCTGGTGGTCTGAGAGCCACAGGAGTGGGAACCAGAGAAACGGTGGGTACATGGGTCTGTGTGTGGCTTGAAGATAGTATGTTGGCAGTAGGTAGATGGGCCTGGAGGGGACATGAGGTGGTGGGTGCATGACAGAGGGCTGGGGGCAGGAGGGTGAGTGAAGGACAGGGCTGTGTTGGTGTCTGGGAGTTTGTAGTCAGTGGTGAGTACGTGTGGCTGAATCAGATGAGTGCATGTGGGTGTGTTAATGCTTAGCATAGGCAGGCAGCGACTGAGAGACAGAGGAAGTGGAAGGAAGGAGATTGAGAGTATAGGATAGTGTAAAAGAGAACAGGGAAGAAAATGGGAATGGGATTGGGAAGAAATTAGGCCCACAGAGAAGATAAGCACAGGGAGTAAAACAACATATGGATGGTTTCTAAGTGTGTACATTACAATAGTTTAAAAAAATAGGAACCAGATCTGCTGTGTGGTTGTGCAATAGTGAAGATAAATCCCTTGCTAACATAAATGTATTGAAATATCAGGAAATATGGCTTGGAAATCAAGAGTGGCAGATTTAACTGAAAAGCTCGCCTCACACAAGCCATTAATATTTATTTTAGAGGATCTCACTTCTGTCTGTCTCCAAAAGAACATGATTCATCAACAATAAAAATGGCCACCCAGGCATCTGAAAACAAATGTATAATAAGGTTTCAGAATATTTTCCAAGGACAGTAATCTAAGTGCTATCCAGAGCATTATGGAGCATTATGCTTGCATTTAACCCTTTAGAGGTAATGCTAAATCTGTAGCATTTTCATGCTGTGCATATGGGTCTGATCGAGTCCACGTTATCTTTGGGGCTCCCAGCTAGCCCACCAATAAATGAGGAAGAAGTAAGTAGTGGGAGAGGGCGGTACAAAGAACTGGAGGGAATGGTTGTATGTCAGAGAGCCACAACATAACTGCACTTGAGTTAGGTAAAAATTTTAATCAAGCTCACATGTTATCCTAGTTACTAGGTCTGGCTCCTTATCTTCTTGTTTTATCCATACCTCAACTTTGCTCTGAATTTTGTTTCCATTCTTGTATGTAACTTCCATACCCAGCCTGCATTGTCATGCATGGTAAGAGGCTGCATTTTCTATATGTAGAGATCCCTGCACACAACACATGTAGTGGCTTCATGAACCTCACATTATAGGCTATGGACACATATCTGGCTCTTATTTGATTTCTTTTCATTTGTGGGTTCACCACAGGCCAATTGTAGCATAGTGGATATTTCCTAAGAAACATGTCATATGATGACACAGTAGTTTTTATACATGTGGCTCCAATTCAGCAAAGCACATGCCTAAATCCTGTTGGTTTAATGGAATTTAAGCACTTGTGTCACAGGCTGGCTGGCCCTTTAAAGGGAGCTGGACTCAGCCTTGCCTGTGACTTTGCAGCTATTCCCCAGCTGAACTTGATCTGGTAGCTTAATTACCATTAGTGACCCCAGCTGTAAAAAGGTCAGGGATGATTACAGAGAGAGTCAAGAGAAGGAGATCCAGGAGAGAGAAGACACTTTCCCTGCATGAAGGCAGGCTGGAGAGAACCACAGGGACCTCCTGTGGGAGGCCTTGGGAAAGGGCCTGTAAAAACCAGGGAGTTCCTGGGAGAAGCTGCCAGAGCCTCAGGGAGGGGAGGCAGCAGGGAAACTCTCTAGGAAGAAGGGACTACAGGGAAAAAAGCCCTGAGGTGTCGTGCTCAGCCAGAGGAGGAAAGGAGGAACTCTGCAGCACCTGGAGAGGAGCAGGGGGATGGAGCAGGGAATTTCAGCATAGTTTGAGAGGGGCAGAAGGATCATTCATCTGGATTCTTTAGTTGGCCTTTCCTTGCCCCGGAAAGGGACTGAACTGAAATGTGACCTGGCCAGAGGGCTGAGCCACAGAATGTGTAAACAGTGACAGGTCATCGCAGGGCCAAAGAAGTGGTCACCTGGGGGTGCTAGAGATGAGGACCCTGGAATGCCATGACCTGACACTCAGGGGTGCTATGGTGGTGAGTGGAACTGTATACTGCATGCTTAAATTTAAGCACGTACTGATGTGCTTGCTGAATTGGGGTCCATATTTTTTAAAATATGTACAAATTATGGCTTCCCAAAATACTTAAATTAACATAAAGCGTTCTCCTCTCCCTACAGCCTTCTGTATCATCACAGAAATTAGTGTACAAAAACATGCAATAATCCTGTATTCGTGTGAAGCTTTTGTGGCTTGTGCTAGAAAGAGTGCAGGAGGATAAAGGCTTATCACCAACAGGCTGTGAATGTTAGTAGAGCAAAGTGACACTCTGGACAAAGCTCTGGTGATGTACTGTGCTTCATCCTTGGTGTGGCCTCAGAAAGAGCAGCAAGGATGCTCTTGCAGATGAGGCTCTAATTTAATCAGCCCTGCCAAACTGGATTGAATGTGTGGAGGCAACATAACAGCATGTTTGGTGCTGGGTTGAGACTAGCCAAATCGTTAAGTGTGTAAGGGTGGGGTGGGGGTGAATTAAGATTGCAAAGGCAACTTGTGACTAGTTTTTCAGCTCAGATTCTTTTAATGTGTTTTTAAAAAATGTAATTTCCTAACTTCTTAAAAAGCAAACTGAAAAAAACATGTAGCACCATCTTGACCCCCAGCTTGGGTCATCAGTAGGATTCGAATTTTCAGAGGCACAGCCCAGACCTCTGCTGCTTGAGCTAATGAAGTAACTGGTAGCAGTCATTGGCTGTTATCCTCTATCTGGACCAGTCAATAAAGGGGTCCATAAGTATTTGCTGACAACAGAGGAATGTGGAGTCTGAAGATTCCTGGGTTGAATTCCAGGTTCTGGAGGGGAGTGTTCTCAAGTGGTTATAGAGCCTACTACCCCTGTGCCCATAGCCTATCTCTGTCCTGCTCTGCTCCTACTTATCCTCCAACCCCCTGGTCCCTGCCCCCCCTTCCTCCCTGCTGCAGTAGATCTCAGATGATTATAGGCAGCACAGCTAGCAACATCTCTGGCACCAGAACTGAAAGCAGGGAGACTGCATGCTCTGTGTTCTCCTGCTGACTCGCGGGTAATGCGGAGGAGAAACAGCCTGACTCAAATGCAGAAGGGTGAGGAGACAGATGTATGGTGGGGGAAGATGTATGTGGTGCACCTGCAGATGCTAGGAAGAGGGAGACCATAGACTGGGTCAAGGAAAGATACAGAGGGAACTTGAATTGGTACTCTCTCTACTGCCCCCAAGGAGTCGGGGGTATTCCTGCCCAATAGGGTACCCCTGGGAGGGTGGGGTGATGGGAGGCTAGGGCTCATGCTGGGTTGCTGGGGGGGGAAAGCCGAGGTCTCTCTTTGCCCTCCTGCTACAGCTGCTTGGACAGCTCCCACGTGTCCTCAGGGAGGTTGTTGCTGCTGCTGCTGCTCTTACTTTGGGGCTGGCGGGATCCTAGCCTCAGAAACTTCAGTGATTTTTTTGGCAGGTTGCTGAAATCTTCCTGAGGAAACAAGTGAGAGAAGGGAAATGATGACTTTTAACACTGGATATCTCTGCCAAGTCTGAATGGACTCTCACAAGACAAAGGAAAGGCACTCACTACCATGAGGGCTGAATATCAAAGGCCTGCTGCAAACAACAGAAGTGTGAGAGCTTCTCAAAGGAAAAAGTCACAAGACTCCTTTATAATGGAAAGTATTAAGCAATCTAAATAGAGGGGTCACTACCAGCTTCCCCCATAATATAAATATGTATATGAATTGCTACTGAATGTCATATTATATATGAAATAGAACCACCAGGATGGCCACATGGCAATTGATGTAACTTTACACCAGATACCATGCATCTTCGTAAAGAAATAACCATGCAGTGTCACTAAGCTAACTCATCATCTGCTCCATATAGGTTCTTGTACTGCACTCATCACCATAGTATCTTGTGCCTATAACTCTTGTTCTACATTCCTCCTCTTCTCTCATCTTGTCATGACTCTGCTCAGATTTTTTTTTGCCTGGATGGCACCTAACACACTTGTAGCGGTGCTCTGCAAATAGGAATAACCAATGAATATTCTGTTGAACATCACTTTCATGGCTGTGGCATCTGCTGTCTGTGGTACCCATTAAGTGCTGAGATTTTGGAGGCAGTCCTGAGGTCCTGAGTAATCCACAGTGGCCTGAGGCAAGACAGATAAGCATACACCAATCCAGCAACGTTAATCTGTAATTGATAATGTAAACTGGGGAGTTGGGTGACCAGCCTCCCATTTTCTGAGCGCAACATGGATGCACGTCTGTGTTTGCAGGCACAGTCTGTTGTGTGTACAAACACAAAGGGTGGATGAAAACTTGGCCCTAATAGACATAGTCACAAACCTTCTGTATAGAGTGAACATTTGTCAGTTGTTTTAAAAATATATGTCTGATATTTAATATATCTAAGCCAGGGGTGGGCAAACTTTTTGGCCTGAGGGCCACATCGGGGAATATAAATTGTATGGAGGGCCATGAATGCTCACTAAATTGGGGTTGGAGTGCGGGAGGGGGTGCGGACTCTGGGGTGGGGCTAGGTATGAGGAGTTTGGGGTGTAGGAGGGTGCTCTGGGCTGGGACCGAGGGGTTCGGAGAGTTGGAGGAGGATCAGCGCTGGGGCAGGGGGTTGGGACGTGGGGAGAGGCTCAGGGGTGCAGGCTCCAAGCGGCGCTTACCTGAAGTGGCCCCCAGAAGCAGTGGCATGTTCCTTCTCCGGGTCCTATGTAGAGGCATGGCCAGATGGCTCTGCACAATGCCCCGTCCGCAGGCACCACCCCTTCAGCTCCCATTGGAGCACGTAGGAGCTGGAAACGGGACCATGCCGCGGCTTCCAAGAGCCACATGGTGTGGCCCCAACTCTGCGCCCCGGCCGGAGCGCGGCCGAGCTGTGCAGTGTGGCCCCTGACCCGGCGTCCCAGCCAGCTTAAAATGGCTTGTGGGCTGGATCTAGCCTGCGGGCCGTAGTTTGCTCACCCCTGATCTAAGCACTTGTAAAATATGCTACTACCTCATTTATAGTTTAGAAATACTTAACATTGGTATTATTACATTGGTTTTTCATTGCATCAGACTTTGAAATGTATTGAATAATTTGCAACATGCTATTGTATAGCAATAAAAATTTTTAAACATGTTGGCCTACCTGTTGCTGTCACCCACAAGATATGTATGATCTCTCAATACTATGGCACACAATGTAATTAGACACAGCTGTCTAGCAGTGTCGTGATAACATTTCTAATCAAAACCTGTCAGTAACTCTAAGAAATATTTCCCCCTTGGAACTTAAAAGTTGTACTGGATCAGATACATAGACTAGGCCCATTGCAGCTGCCCCTATGCAATAGGATATCCTGTATGAAAAAGTAGCATAGTTATAACTCACTTAAAGTACACATTTTTTTTGAGCAGGCGCACATCAAATGATTTATCATTTTGCCATCAGCTCAGACAGAATAGCTTGGTGTAAATGGCCATGGACTACACAGTGTCATTTATAATCCTATATACAGCCACTCTTCTCCTGGCAGTATTTTGTGAAGTTTAAAAAATATAGAAAGAGTGATAACCCAGGCAAGTAGAATCCCTGAGTTTTTTTTCTATCCCTAAACTTGATATTAACACAGAGAACAACTTGCTGGTTTTTTCATCAGTCATAGTGATCTTGTTGATATTAGAAGGGCTGATCAAAAATTGGAATTTTCTCCCCTCCTGGGAAATTCCAATATTTTAACATTTTTAAAAAATATTAATTTTTTTGGGAACAAAATTTCAAAAAAAAATTCAATTTGGAAATGTCAAAATGTTTTGTTGAAACGTCAAAAGAAAGAGAGCAGTTTTGGATTGACATTGTGAACTGTCTGCCTGAGTTGCCACAGAATTTCATGGGAGTTGTAGTTGAGGTGCCTCCGTCTCCTTGCTAGGCCAGGCTTCCAAGCTGGACTACATCTCCCATGATGCACCTCGGTCATTGAACTTTCATGATGCACTGTGGCAGTTAAGCCAGAAGGAAGACCACCATGCATCATGGAGGAGATAGTCTGGCCTGAGGGCCCAGTCCTTAGGGGAGTATGTGGGCATGAAGCATTGTGTCAGCTTACAGTCCCAAGACCAGTTCTGCTCACAGAGGTGTAATTAAAGATTTGGGTGGCAAAAATTGTTTGGGGCCTACCCCCAAATGATCAAGCCTGCTTTGCTACCAGTTATGAATAGGTGAGTGGTTGGCAATGACAACGGGTATGATTTGCGCTAATAAAAATAACTTGAGCCATGTCTACTGGATAGAGGAATCCTTAAATCATACTCAAAACTTGTGAAGTTGGTGGTAAAAGTGGCAAACTATCTTTAGTGAGAAAAAAGGGGCCCTTCTGAATATGCATAATTATTCAGATCTGTAACTGAGGACTGCAAAGGTAGGTCACTCCCTTTCATGTTCAGTCATGTGGATAGGTTTGGATTTCATACGCTGGTCTCCAGAGCAACATACCGACTCAAGCTAGTTTATATGCTGATCTCAGTATCTTCAAGTTTTTGACATCCAATCTGTGTTTTCAGTTCTGCATATGGTTTTCTTAGTTAGAAACTCCAGCGATTTTTGGGAATAGGCAGCGTCAATGTATTTTTATAAAATCAATGTGGAATATCCATTGAGTCTTTGGGGACTCTGAAGACTTCAAAATGTCATTTCTTAAGGAAAGTACAGCAAATCCCAAAAGAGCAGAAGAACTAGATTTGAAATATATCAGGTTTGGCTATTGGAAATTTAAATGCTGAAACTGCTGAGCCTATATTATGTTCACACCAAAGTACCACAATTATAGCTACCTCTGTTTTCTCCAAGCCATTGGCTGGCCATAAATATTATGTCCCTAGTCAGTGAAATAAACAAGAAGGTTCTTATTCTCTTCCTCACTTATTTGGAGTTTGTAGGAGCACTACACAGCCACATTGGTATGTCTAACTATTATTTCTGTACCATAAGAGGTTTGTTGGAGGTTTGTTCAAATGATTGCACAAACTTTAAGTAGAGTATCTGACTTACTTAAAGGTCAATGGGTAAGCCAAACCTTTTGGCTTTCAGCTATTGCGTATCACTGACATGAAAACTTTCATTCTCAGAAGTGCCATTCTGAGTCCGCTAATGGTGCCATTTCATAGGGATTCTTTAGGAAGTAACAGAAAAGTACCATTACGTTACATTTGTAGGTTGTTGGGGGTAGGAGTAGAGTATATGAATATGAGTCAAATCCTCTAGCTCCATAGAGGGTGCAATAGAGCCACAGCTATTCCGGTTTATGTAAGGTGGAAGGGAAATTTGCCCCTTCTTGGTTACTCACTGTGATACTAATGCTATGGGACAGTTTCCTCTCATTTACACCAGATTTATACTGGTGTAATTCCCTTGACTTCAGTGGAGTTACTCCTGATTTACACCAATGTAAGCAAGAGCAAAATCAAACTTCAGGTATCCAATGAGGTGTGGTCTAATAAATAATTCCATCCTCAATAGTATGTCAAAGAACAGTTAGGTTGTTGCAAAATAAAGTGCACACAAGTCAGGAAAAAATAAGGTAAAGAAAGATTGGGTGCCCTTGTCTGCATATACATCTTGCAGTAATGGGGACTGCCATGCTATGGGAAACTTCTGATCATATACTATTGTACATATACAACTGTACAATATTAAATCATGCCATTTTTCTGCACCCTTAGAAACATGTGCAGCGTGTTTTACCCTTCCTTTCCCCATGAGACATTAACAACACAGGTTTAACATAGTTCAGTTAATCTTGATTTTTTTAAAATATATTTTTAAGTAAAAAGAGTGATGATAGAACTGTCACTGCCTATTGAAATATATTTGTGGCTGAACATTTAAAAATTGCATGCATCTAACTCAAAGTGGGTTGACTTTCAAAGATGCTGAGCCTCACAACTCTCGTTGACATCAATGGGAGCTGAAGTGTTCACCACTTTTGAAAACAAGGTCACTTTGATGTAGGTGCCTAAATATGTCTTTAGGCATCAATCCTGTACTGTGCTCTGTATGGATGAGCTGCTGCATCCATGCGGGGCCTCATTGACTTCACTGGAGCTCAGCCTAGGGATAGCAGTCCAGCCCCTGAATCTCAAGCTGTCCTGTGAGCAGCACTGCCTAGCCTGTTATTGTGGTCTCCTATTCGCAAACATATGGTCTGTTTCCTTTCCACCACATGTTTCTTTAATTCTCAGTTTCTTAATATGGCAGGATGTAGCAAACAGGTGTGTCTCCTCCACCCAGCTCACCCTCTGAGTCCCCACCCCCTTACTACTTGTGTTTCCCAATTATATATCCCTCATTACTCAGCTGATTACCTCATTAGCCCAATAGTTGCCACCAAATGTCTGGAATCCCCACCAGTTGCAGGTCGATTCCTATTAAGCTTGTGGCCTTCTCTGCGCTGCAGCAACCTCAGTGACCAGGGTGCTATCACTAGCATTCTGTCACATACCTCCCATCACTGACTGGGGAGACAAGTCCTGCCCTCTTTATGGAGTTGGAGTTCTACTGGGGCTTCTCATGCCCTTTTCAGACCACCCTTCCATGGGCCACTGGTGAGAGTCTTCTGCTTTCCTCCCACAAAAAGTACATTCAGAGGGTGGAGGTTTCCCTCACAGTTCCATCTCAGCCCATAGGTCATCGCACCCCATGGATGTTTCCTCTAGTTTCTTTTGCCCCTGACTTGTATCTACTCTAGAAAGGTGTCCTCCAGAGCCTCACAATCAGGATCCTTCTCTTCCCTGGACTTATCTGGGTAAGGTCACCCACCAAGGCCTCATTAATGGGATCCTTCTCTCCCTCCTCATTATGGCTCTTATCCCAGGCCTTGTCCATGGCTTTCTCCTCCGGGGAGTCAGCCAAGCCTCTACCCTCTTTTTCTGCTAGGTGTCTGATCTATTCCTCCAGGATCCACTGTCCCCTTCGAGTACTTCTCCCTTTCTCCCTAAGGTAATTAAATAGTGCATCTGTGGGGTTACCTGGTGGGCTTACCATCAAAATTTCTTTATATGGACCCCACTATTGGGACATGTCTCTCTGTCCTCGACTTTTTTCCATAAGGGAAATTGAGTCCAGTCAGTCCTATCATCACTCCGCAGAGCAATGACTTTACTACACCCACTCTCTGCCACTTAAACTTTTCTTCCACTTCCAATGGAACAACTGCCAGGGGGTAAGTATTCTTTTCCTCCGATACACAGTGAATTGTTGTCGTCATTTCCTTCTGTCGTGACTGTGGTCTAACCAAGGTGCTCCATACAAGGGAACAAGCAGCAGCTAAATCCACAACGCCCTGTGTGTCTTTCTAGCCCACTTTGACGGGGATTGTCTTTATCCCAGGCCTATCTTTTATGCCCATCTACCCACAGTCCACGTAGGTGTAGTATTTTCTTTTTATATGACCTTTGCCCCAACCCTGGTAACAAACCACTGTTCGGGAAGTTGGGGCACCCTTGTTTGCCTCTTACATCCAACTCCTGGGCTTCAACAAATGGGTTTTCTCAACCTTCTTTTTCCCCCTGGAGGGGGGAGAGAGGAGGGGACAGAGCTCTTTTTGTGGAAAGTCTGCTGGAGGGGGACAGAGCTCTTTTTGTGGAAAGTCTGCTTCCACCTACTCCTCTATTAGTTTTACAGCAGGCTCTAATGATTCTGGCTGATGCCTCTGAACCCAAACTCTGCTGGAGAAGTTCTGTGTAAACTGTTCAAGAATAATTGAGTCCATCAGGGTCTTTATGCCCTTCCTATTTGTCATCATCCACTAAGTGGCCCAGTCTGGCACCTTCTAGGTGCCAGTGCCCTGGGATGAGTCCTGATGTTCCATCTGTCTGCTCAAAATTTTTGATGGCATTTGTCTGCTGACAAGCCCATCCTGTCCAGAATAGCAGCCATCAGTATATCAAAGTCTCTGGCCATATAAGCCACCCGAGTCTCTCTGGTGAGGTGAGGGGTAGCTGTAGTGCCCAATTACCCATTGGTAGTCACCCGAAGTTAGCAGAAAGGCATCAGAGTCATCCCCTGGGGCCACCATACCTAGTCCCAGGCCCACTGCCAGTCTTCCAGTTTCCTCATTGGAACTCACCGGGCTCTGCAGCACCAGCAGCTGCTGTACCTGAGACTGTGCCTTGATAAACTGCACTGCCTGTCACTGCTCCATTTGCCAGCCCAGAAGTGCTAGCCTCTCTGCCTGCAGCTTTACCAGCACAGCATCTGCTCCATTTTGTCCAGCTCCCTTGCTCTCGCACAGGTCACCTCTCAAACCTCCTGCTCTTGACCAAGAGGGTTAAGATCCTGGACAAGTGCCCCCAGAGCTGTCCCTGAGGTATGGCGAATTGGGGTGACCACTCCAGGCCCCGCGCTTTGGGTGGGTTCCGCAGGCCAGTGCTATTCGGCAGCGCAGTCGGTCCCAAAAGTGGCTGATTCATCACTTCCACCACAGGGACGGCCCTGAGCACCCCGCATGTCACAGGGTCCTTGTCAAGCTGGGTGCAGCACTGTCTGGCCTGTTTTCATGGTCTCCTATTCACAAGCACACACAGTCATTTTCTTTTCCTCCATATGCACCTTTAATACTCAGTTTCCAAACATGGCAGGATGTAGCACAGGTATACAGCAGGAGGAGCTTTTCATGCCGCGTTCTCTCCTTCACCCAGCTTACCTTGTGAGTCCCTCCCCACCCCAATTCCTGAATTCTATATTCCCCCCTCCCCCATAAACCAGTTACTCATTAACCCACCCATTACCACCAGGTGTCAGTAATCCCCACCAGTAACAGACTGAAAACCAATTAAGGCTCCAGCCTTTGCTGTGATGCAGCAACCTCCAAGAGCAGGGTGCTATAGCCAGCTAGCACTCTGTCACAGGGCCTGAGGTGCCAAACTTTAGGCATCTGGGTTTGAAAATTTTGGTCTAAACTTGTAAGGATTGTGATGACTATGTCAACAAAAGGCTGAGCTCCCAAACTAGCCTGACAGATTTCAAAGGACAAGAACTAAATACTCCTATTGTCAAAAGTGTATATTCTATGTTCTTTTCTTTTCTCCCAAGTCTCTTAGGTAAATCAAAATAAAAACCCAACAAAAAGACAGGTTTTGGTTTCTCTTTTTTGTACGGGAAAAGTGGAAAGTTTTGACTGAAATGCTTTAGGGAAAACATTTTTCATAGAAAAAAATGTTTTGACTGAGGAAGTTCAGCCAGCTGCACAGGGGCTGCTTGCAAGAGCAGTTTGTGCACTCGGGAGCACAGAGACTGCTTGTTCCTGCTTGACCACCTGTCCCCAAACCACCTTTTCCAGGCATCAGGAAACCATAAGGAGGGCAGGGAGGAGGTGTGCTTGCGGCACACCCAGGAGAACAATCTGCCCCATACTAATGTCAGTCTGATTAAAGTCACTAAGGGCGGACAACCCACCTCCTGTGTTTTCATAGTGCAGGTTTGTGTGTTGAATCCTTAGATGATAACATTGTTCCTATTAGATGAAATGGCTTATTCTGGGTTTCCTTATGAATTTTCCTAGTGGGACTTAATCCTGCACTCAGGGTGTGGGAACTGTTTCCCAAGGTACAGTCACTGCATATGTATAATCTGCTGCCAGATTTATCCCCCTGGAGAGTCTGGGCAGAGTTCAAGCAGGGCTGCAGTTTAAAGCCTTAGGAAGACTGTGCCATGACCCAAAGGCAATTGGGTGGAACCCCCACCAGGGAAGCATTATTACATATGTGGGTGTGTCTGTGTCGTATATACATGGACACACATGGATAAGGAGATAATTAATCTGATTGAGGTCTAAAAGGCAGTTAATAGCTGAGAATAATCCAAGCAAGTAAGGACTGGGGAAAGGTATTGATTTTGTGTCACACAAATGTAGGTAGAACATCTAAGCATTAAATAATGTTCCCAGGGCACTTTTCATTTGTGACCAGCTGAATCAGAAGAGCACAACATATTTAATGATCTGTAGAAAGCAGCCCTCCTTTAGGTCAATAATATGTACTTAACCTTTAGGCTTTCCATGTTGTCTGCTTGTCCAGCTGGTTTATGAAGTGCATGTTAAGATGACTGGGGATTTAAGGCAGTGATAACTTGATCTCTCAGACACTGGCTGCTGTTACACATAAATGTTGAACAAATCTATTGCAGAGATTGCCTAGGTTTTTCCAATACAGCCTGCAGCAATTTTTGTTCTTCATGAACAGCCAGACCATTTTATAAGTGATTATGGCTAATAACTTTTATTTATAATATGAACATGAGATTATTTTTATTCTAGTTTTGTTAATGTTCATAAATGAGGTTTAAAATTATAACCAAAAGGTTATGTCATGTCTCTTTGGACATATATATGCATTTGGGCTGAATTATTTCTAATGTTTTTGCCATCTTACTTTAGCTCCCTCAGATCGCACAAATAACCATTTATAATTATTTAAAGAATAAAATGTGAACCTAATACTGTAAATGGAAAAGTTTCAGTCAACAACAATTACAGCTCAGTTAAAACAGGATTAATATTTTTGTAATGATCTAAGATAGACTCTACAGCATAAATTAAATTACTTAATTGGCAATTGAAAATTAGCTTTTCTAGTGCTAATGAAAAAATTAGGTCTCTGTTCTGCCTGGCTGTGCAGAGGAGACTCCTGTATACTATTCCAAGGGGTTCTGTCCATTTGAAGTGGTCCTAAAATCCTTAAACTGATGCTGTGCAGTAGACAAAGTCTCTCCCTTCCCAAGGTTCGGTGAATCAGTTATTCCAATGTCAACATTGCTCACAGGAATGATTTAGGGGGGGAATGCCCCGATCTTAGTGCATGGGGGGATGGGATAAATTCTTCCTAGACACTGTCAGAGGAGAAATATTAAAGGTGCAGTGGGACCTACAGGTGATTTCTCCAAGACTGATCTCCATTTCAGATCTAAGAACATAAGAACAGCCATCCTGGGCCCATCTAGCCCACTATCCTGTCTTCTGACAGTGATCAATGCCAGGTGCTTCAGGGGAAATGAACAGAACAGGGCAATTGAGAGATCTATCCTCTGTGGTCCAGTCCCAGTTTCTGGCGGTTGGAGGTTTAGGGACATCCAGAGCACGGGGTTGAATCTCTGACTCTGTCTTGGCTAACAGACATTGATGGACCTATCCTTCATAAACTTATTTCATTCTTATTTGAACCCAGTTATACTTTTGGTGTTCACAACATCCTCTGGCAACAAGTTCCACAGATTGACTGTGTGAATAAGTACATCCTTATGTTTGTTTTAAACCTGCTGCCTATTAATTTCATTGAGTGACCTTTGGTTCTTGTGTTATGTGAAGGGGTAAATAACATTTCCTTATTCACTTTCTCCACAGCATTCATGATTTTATAGCTCTTTATCATATTCCCCTCAGATGTCTCTTTTCTAAGCTGAATAGTCCCAGTCTTTTTAATCACTCCTCGTATGGAAGTTGATCCATACCTCTATGCATTTTTGCTACCTTTGCACTTTTCCAATTCTAATATATATATATATATATTTGAGATGAGACAACCAGAACAGCACACAGTATTCAAGGAGTGGGTATAATATGGATTTAGATAGTGGCATTTTGATATTTTGTCTTATCTATCCCTTTTCTAATGGTTCCTGACATTCTTTTAGCTTTTTTGACTGCCACTGCACATTGAGCCGATGTTTGTAGAGCACTATCCACAGTGACTCCAAGATGTCTTTCTTGACTGGTAACAGCTAATTAAAACCGCATCATTTTGTATGGATAGTTTGGATTATGTTTTCCAATATTGAATTTCATCGGCCATTTTGTTGCCAGTCACCCAGTTTTGTGAAATCCTTTTGTAATTCTTTGTAGTCTGCTTTGGACTTAACTACGCTGAGTAATTTTGTATTGTCTGCAAACTTTGCCACCTCACTGTTTACCTCCATTTCCAGATCATTTATGAATATGTTGAACAGCACTGGTCCCAGTACATATCTTTGAGGGACTCTGCAATTTACCCGTCTCTTCTGTGAAAACTGTGCATTTATTCCTGCCCTCTGTTTTCTATCTCTTAACCAGTTACTGATCCATGAGAGGACCTTCTCTTTTATCCCATGACTACTTATTTTACTTAAGGGCTTTTAGTAGGGGACTTTGTCAAAGGCTTTCTGAAAGTGCAGGTACACTATATAAACTGAATCATCTTTGTCCACATGCTTGTTGATCCCGTCAAAGAATTCTAATAGATTGGTGAGGCATGATTTCCCTTTACACATGCTGAGTTGTCTCTTTCCCAACATATTGTGTTTATCTGTGTCTCTGAAAATTCTGTTCTTTGTGATTTCAGCCGGTTTGCCTGGTACTGAAGTGAGGCATTCCAGCCTGAAATTGCCAGGATTGCCTCTGGAACGTTTTTAAAAAATTGACATTAATTAGGTATTCTCTAGTCATCTGGTATAGAAGCTGATTTAAGTGGTAGGTTACATACTGCAGTTAGTAGTTTTGCAATTTCATATTTGAGTTCCTTCAGAACTCTTGGGTGAATGCCATCTGGTCCTGGAGACTTATTACTGTTTAATTTATCAATTTGTTCCAAACCCTCCTCTATTGAAAACCTCAGTCTGGGGCAGTTCCCCGGATTTGCCACCTAAAAAGAATAGCTTAGGTGTGGGAATCTCCCTCACAGCCTCTGCAGTAAAGACTGATCTCAGTCAAAAAGAGAGAGGGACTCAGTGGCCAGAGTTGTCCCCATAGCTCATAGGCCTTCGAACCACACATGACTAGAGAGAAGGTGGAGGAGGCAGTGGGAATCCACCCTCTGATGATCAGAGGAGCATGCCATAACAGAGTAACAAAATGGGAGGGCTCCCAACTCTTCTCTAATAATTGGATATGTGGACTAAAGGCCCATCAATATTATTCATCGATTGATTGAGTCCTGCCCCAGTCAGGTCATTCAAAAAAACCCCAAAAACCTATTGGAGCTCATAAGGAGGTTCCCCTGGGCTTGTGTTAGTTTTCTCAGCATGGTTGGTTCTAGGCAGAGGGTGGAGGGCAGGAAGGGAATGTGACTGGTTATGGAGTTGTGGCAGATGTGTGCAAGATGGGGAGCATATTTTCTTGCAATACCAATTCTCTGCTCTGTGAGCAGCTCCACAATTTCCCAGTGCAGAACATACATGTATTTGTCTTTACAGAGCAAACCAACCTTTCCTCTGGATAGGTCATACCACTGCTTAGCCAGCATCTGTGGTCATTCAGGGCTTATGTGGCCCAGATTGACCTGTATCATTTCAATTGGCTACAGCTTTTAATGCTGACATAAGGCTATATTTCTACTCCAGATTTTTGGTGCAAAATAAACTGAGAGCAAAGCTCAAGCGGCTTCTGCATGTCACGGGAGCCTCCAAGATAAAAATTAAAGTCTCTAGAATATTTTTATATTTGTTAATTAAAGCTATCCAAGGCCTATGATATGAGATACCCAATGTCAATGTTAAATTTTGTTCTATAATCTTTTTCTGTCTTTCTTTCTGTCTTTGTCTTTCTTTTTCTTTCTACCAATACTGTTCTTTTCAGTAAATCCAAGGAATTTTTGAAGACATTTTCCTGCAGTTTTAGTAAATGCAGTTTTTTTTCACTTTTCAAACTCAGTGTGAAATCATCTTCTGTGTCAATTTCCGGATCAATACTTTCCCATTATGATCCTTGACTTTCACCCAGCTGCAGAGATGGAACAGTCATTAATCTCACACTTTAGAACAAACTCATTGTAAAAATACATATTGAAACTATTTACTGACTTGCTGTGCAACAGCAGCATAGAAGAATATGTCATGGGCATGTGGCTTGTAAGATCTACAGTTTACAGTCTAAACCCTATAGGACTGAGTGTAATACCTACAGTGCGAGCTGTTTTTCATCTACCACCATAAATTTCACTTCAAACTTTTTTCTGTATTTTCTCTTTTCACTGGTATTCTGCTGGTGCGGTAGATCCAAACTGTGTTCTTCCAGGCTATATATATATTGGGCTCAAGTCTGCTTTTACAGTTTTGCTCTGCTAGCACAGGGGGGATTTGTAGATGCCTTAGGCAGGCAGCTGGGGATTCCCCTAGCACAGTGGTCTCCAACCCTTTTTATGCCCAAAATCACTTTTTGAATTTAAGGGCAACCCAGGATCTATCCCACCCCTTCCCTGAGGCCCTTCCCCTTCCCCAAAGCACCGCCCCACTCACTCCATCCCCCCTTTCTCCATCGTTCATTCTTCCCTACCCTTACTCACTTCAACTAGGCTGGGGTAAACCTTGGGTTCGGGTGCGGGCTCTGGGCTGAGGCCAAGGGGTTTGCAGTGTGGGAGGGGGCTCTGGGCTGAGCCTGAGGCAGGGGTTAGGATGCAGGAGGGGGTGAGGGGTGCAAGCTCTGGGAGGGAGTTTGGGGGCAGGAGCGGGCTCTGGGCTAGGACAGAATGTTGGAGTGCAGGAGGGGGTATGGGGTGCTGGCTCTGAGAGGGGTTTCAAGGCTGGGGGAGGAGGTTGTGGTGCAGGAGGGGGGTTTGGGGTGCTGGCTCTGAGAGGGGAGTCAGGGCTGGGGGTTGGGGTGCATCCTCCCATTGGGTGGCACTTACCTTGGGCAGCTCCCAGTCAGCAACCAGTGAGGCTAAGGCAGGCTTCCTGCCCACTCTGGCCCTATGCCACTCCCAGAAGGGGCCAGTGTGCCCCTGTGCCCCCAGGGAGGGGCGGGGGCCATGTGGCTCCATGCGTTGTCCCTTTCTGCAAGCACCGCCCCCGTAGCTCCCATTGGCCACTGCTTTCCGTTCCCAGACAGTGGGAGCTGTGGGGGCGGTGCTTGCAGGCAGGAGCAGCATGTGGAGGGAGAACCCATACACCCCCCACTCCCAGGGCCATGGGGGCGTGCTGGCAGCTTCCAGGAGAGATGTGGGGGCAGGGTAGGCAGGGAGCCTGCCTTAGCAGCAGCCTGGCTGCGCCGCTGGAAATCACGATCGACTGGGAGATTCTCTAGGATCAGCCAGTCAATTGCTATCGACCAGTTGGTGACCACTGTCCTAACATGAGGAAATCCTCAGTTGGCAAAAAGCTGGCATAACCAGCTGTACATGCGTCCCCATGTAGGAAGTATGTCATGGGTGGGGAGCAGGCATGTCAGACATGTAAGGAGGTGGGACTAGGGTGCATAGTGCTCTGGCCCATTTTCAGCTGATGGAAAGGTTGATAGGAAGCCATTCTCGCTAGCATAAAGAGCAGAGACTCCTCCTTGTCTCTGCTCTCTTCTTCCTCCCACCTTCCAGGTTTGCAGAGCTCACTGAAGACTGAGCCTTTTGAGTTCCATGATTGATGGAGGAAGTGAGGGGAAGGAAGTCTTTCAGGTGAGCAGCTAGAAACTGTGGTTCTAAGTGGACGTGAAAGACCCTATGGTCATGGTTCCTGCTCCCCACACTGACATGTAGTTCATTGTGTGTAGGTTTGTTGCTCCCCTCTGCCACATGACACTTCAAAGGCCTAAACATCACATATCCTTCATATATATACATGACAGAAGTATCCACTGGCTTCTTTGGTCCATTCCCCGTGTTGAATTCAATGGGGATACAGCTCAGCTGGATGTCTGAGACCCATTTCTATGTTTTTTGTTTGTACTATTGCCGAAGAAATGGGAAAGTTTAAGTCAACAACAATCACACCGCAATTAAAACAGGATGAATTTTTTTAATGGTCTAAGGAAGACACTACAGCTTAAATAGAGGCCTCAGGCTGACACCAGGGCCTGTTATGCTGGGCACTGTACAAATGGAATGAGAGAGAATCCCTTCCCTGAAGAGCTTACAGTATAAATAGACACAACAAAGGCGGGAGCTGGAACAAAGAGGGAGATGGAAGCTTGATATCGAATAGTAAAGCAGAGCCAGGAATAGAAACCAAGTTACTGGAACCCTGGTCCAGTCCAGCACCTCAAACGCTAGGCAACACTGCCTCCCCTATGCATTTTGTGCATCTATTGCAACTGCCACCCGTACTGTGTCACTCTCTGTAGTCAGAGACCAATGACTCAGTGAGAAGAGAGACTGGATAACTTAGTTTCCTGGAGAGTGTTCCTTTGGCACAAGGTTGAGTCATATTTACAGGACAACATGGGGAAATCTACTTCGCTTCTGGAGGGCGGAGTGGGAGCATTGTCTAATACTTAAAGCACAGACCTGGTAATCTAAAGATTAGATTTCTATTCCCAGCCCAGCAAGAGACTCACAGTGGGACCTTGGATTGTATGTAGCAGCTGTGGTCCAGTGTGTTGGATCTAAGTTTCAATAACGCTATGGTTCTGATTCAGCTAGAGACTTAACCATGTGTCTAAATTTAAGCAGATGAGTAATCTCTTTGGCTTCAATGGGACTATTCACCTATGTCAAGTTAGGAAAAACTTAAATTCTTTGCTGAATCGGGGTTTATACCGGAAGGGAATTATCATGATGTGCTGAATAAACTACTTATACTCTTGCTTTTTAAACCTGCAAACTCTGACTTTTCTCCTTCCCATACCACTATAGCCTGGTGTGACACAGGAGAAAAATGCATCCTTAGATGTAAGCCTGCAGCTCTAGCTGGAATTATTTGAGTGGATGCATCATCATGCAGCTTCCACTGGACTCAGTGAGTCCTTACAAATCCTCTCCTATGCAAAACATTCTGTTATCCTTGTAATATTGACCACCACTTCAAACACTTCCCCTAGATGAAAAGCCCTCTCCCGCCCACCTGCTCCCCCTCTTCCCCATTGGTTGGAATAAGCCCATCACTATTAGCTTTCCGTTTATCAGGAAGTTGTCCCCATTCTCTGGGTTTTTGTTTTGTTTCATTTCCTTGACCATTTTTAGAGTAGTAAGTGGATTTGCCCCATGCTCATTGTGAAAGATTCATCACATAGTGGGCAGCCCCTTTGTCAAGAGTGTAATGACTGAATCAATTGTCTTGTCTGTGTTTTCAAGTGTTAGTTTATGTTTCTTTTTGGACTCAGACCGGGTTTTTCCCATTGGAAGTTGTTCACTCTTCATTGCTCTACTCACGGGGAACATTTTCTCCCTGCTGTAATTACTGTAGTCCAGTTGCGTAAAGAATGTCTGCCTCCTCACATTCTTATATTACACATACAAATGTACATAATGGATATTGTTTTACCTGAGTATTCAAGTAGTATTAGGTGCCAAAACTGGCACTTCAAATGTAAACATCTTCAAATTTGGGGAGATTCAGGCAGATCAGGGGGCATTCCTTCTCTTGTCGTTTTGGTTGTGGGTTTGGATCTAGAACAGGAAGAGGCCTATTTTCAGGCTCTGGTTTGGCAAAATCTCAGCCCCAGATGATGGCTCTCTCACACACAGCTGATCTCATGAGACTGCTGCCTTGTGAGGCAGCAGAACAGTTTATGATTTTTGGTATCTTCAAATCACAAAGCCAAACTTTAGACATATCTGCTTCCAAAATAAACTTAGAGCTGGTCAAAAACAAAGGGAAGACTTCAATGGAAACTTTCACTCCCGCCCCCGCCACTTTTTTCCCAAAAATTTGGAGAAGTACATTAAACAGGAAAAATGTCATTGAAATTTTTCGTATTTTTTTTGTTTAATACCAAAATTATGATCAGATCTGGATCTGAACACTGTCTCTCTGGCTCATCTCTCATTGGCGATCCCTTGAGGCTGAGGATGAGCTCTTTCATGGGTTTTATTTTTCATGGATCCTTCGGCGACTGAGGAGTCTGATCCTTGAGCCACAGGCTCACTGGCAGACGTTGCAGGTTGTGGGCCGCGATTGCTGCCTGTCAGTTGTCTTTCCTTTCTTTTCCTTTCTTTTCTTTGACCAGGGCAAGGCGACTTTTCTCAAAAGTGGACGTTCCTTCTCTTACAAGTCTTCACCAGTTATCCCTATCCTGGGCTGCTGTCTCCCAGTGTGCGGTGTCAATGCCACATCTCTTGATGTTTATCTTGAGAGTGTGTTTATAGCATTTCTCTTGGCCTCCCTGTTTCCTTTCTCCTTTGGTGAGTTGGGCATAAAGGAGTTGTTTTGATAAGCGTACATAAGGTATGTGCCCACAGTGCCTGCTCCACCTCAGCTGGTGCTGGATAATCAGGGCCTCAACACTGAAGATATTGGCTTCTGTAAGGACATTGACATTAGTGCGACAATCCTCCCACTTTATGTTGAGGATCTTCTGAAGAAAATGCTGGTGCTGGCATTCCAGATTTTTCAAGTGTTTTCTATAGATCACCCAAGTCTCACAGCCGGAGAGGAGAGTTGGGATTACCACCATTTTATACATTAAAAGTCTAGTACATATTCTTATGTTGTGATTGTTGAATATCCGGTGAGACAGTCTGCCAAAGGCAATGCTGGCACAGTGAATTCTGTGCTGAATCTCGATGTCTATGTTATGTCTGTCCTCTGTGGGAGATGACTGCCAAGATAGGCAAAGTATTCTACATTTTCCAGTTCTTCTTTGTTGATGTAGATCTTCCTTGCTGGGTCTGATGGTTGACCGGGGACTGGCTGGTGGAGAACTTTTGTTTTGCCGATGTTTAGCATTAGCTCTAGGTTTTTGTAAGCTTCAGAGAAGCAATTAAGAGCTGTTTGTAGAGCCTCCTTTGAGTGTGCAACTACTGCACAATCATCTGTGTACTGGAATTTGGTTATTGTTGCCGATATTACTTTAGTTCTGGCATGGAGGTGAGAAAGGTTGAAGAGGTTGCCGTCAGTCCGATATTGGATGCCAATGCCCTGTGGTAGACAGTCTTGGTTTAATGTTTTCATTGCTGCTAAGAAAATGGAGAAAAGGGAGGGTGCCAGTACACAACCATGTTTTACACCAGTTCAGAGGACAAAGGGCTCAGAGGTAGAGCTCCATCCTGGAGGCAGTCATCCGGTCATGGAGGAGTCTTACAATGGTGATAAATTTGCTTGGGCAGCCAAACTTTGACATGATTTTCCACAGAGCCTCATGGTTGACAGAGTCGAAGGCTGCGGTCAGATTGATAAAGGCCATATACAGTTCCTGGTGTTGTTCTTAACATTTTTACTGGTTCTCTTGGCTACAAAAATCATGGTGGTGGTGCCTTGTGATGGTCTGAAGCCATACTGGGACTCTGGAAGTACTTCCTCTGCAAGAGGGAGCAGGCGATTTGGTAAGATTCTAGCAAGAATCTTCCCAGTGATGGAGAGGAGGGCAATGCCTCAATAGTTGCCACAGTCAGCCCTGTCTCCCTTTTGGAAAATAGTGATGATGTTAGTTTTATGTGAGTCCGCAGGGTTTTCTTCAGTGTGCCAGATTTTGAGAAGCAGCAAGTGAAGCTTGTTAGTCTGTGTTTCTCCTCTCACTTTCCGTACTTTGACTGGCATGCCATCAGGACCTGGTGGCTGCATTATTGTTCTTCTTTTGTTTAATTGCTTTACAGACCTCCTCAGGTGTCAGTGGGTTGGCAAGAGTTACCCAGATTGGGTGCTGAGGGATGGAGTCAGTGGTGTCAGTTACAGTCGATTCTCGATTTAGAAGCTTTTGATCATGTTCCTTCCAGTGCTCTGTGCTGGATTTGTTATTTTTAAGAAGGGTACTACCATCTTCGGATCTCAGAGGTGTGAGACCACATGAGCTGGTCCTACAGGATCTTTTTCTCACAAAAAAAGCTCTGCATATTATGTCTGTCAGCGAATGTTTGGATTTCTTTTGCTTTGTCCTCCCACCATTTGTTTTGATTTCTCGGATCCTCCTTTGAACTTCAGCTTTGAGCTGAGGGAAGGAGCTCTGCTTCTGATTGGACAGTGGTTGGTTTTGCCGGTCGCAGAAAGCTTTTCTCTTCTGATCCAAAAGGGCTGTAATTTCAATGTTGTTGCTGTCAAACCATCCTGATGGCGGCAGGTAGCAAGGCCAATGGATTCCTCACAAACCTCATGGACGGTCTGTTTTAGGGCTTCCCAGTCTTCTTCGACACTTGTGTTGGCTCATCTCTATTAACGAGCTAAATGTAGGTCTGATTTTGTATTTCAGCAGAAGACTTCCAAAAGAGACCATTCTCACAGAGTTTATTATACTACTGAAACAACCCAGAAGGATGATGATTTTCATATATATTTTCTCTGAATCTCATCTCATTTTTATTGGTAACTGCATGTTCTGATTCTGTAAAGCATTCTGGGATACAATTTGGATGAATGATACTGGCAAATTATGCATGGGAATAACTTTACTCGCCTGAGTAGTCCCATTGATTTACACATATGCATGAGGTGGTTGCAGGATTGGGCCCTAAAGATGTATTGTGTAATGATGAACTTCCTCTAAAAAAGTTTTCTCACTTGAAGAAAATACTTTACTTTTTTTAAAAAAAACCTGTCACTGTATAATTAAATGAGAGAGAAATGAGAGAGAAAGTAAATAACATTATTTCTAAGCATGGACACGGTGCATGCACTAGCAGATCAGGTTTAAAAAATAGCCGATGAAAGGATTTGTATAGCTCCTTGTTGCAAAGTTTTATGTTTTAAGTACAGTACAGCTATGTACCTGCTCTAAATTGGCTGCCATTGTAATTAAAAGTATAAATGTTTCAAGCTGAATACATCCTATTAGTAAGATTTTAGGAAACAAAAATTTAATTTATTCACATTCGATATGGTCTGTAAATGCCACCATTATATGCCTTCCACTGGCCTTTGATTAGCTATGGATTAATAAAACTTTTATACCTTCTTTGTCAGCCTCATTTTGAACTCTGTTTTTGCATACTGTTACTATTAAATAAATGAATTAGTGTCCAGAAATGTGTCATGCATATTACCTAGCAGCAGGAAGCATAATACAGTGGTCAGCTCCCTGGGAGCATTATAAATCCTAACACGCTCAGTAACCTGCTCATGTGGACCTATTAAAAGCTTGATGATTTAGTGAAGCAGTGTTTGTGCTTAACAATGGAATTTTAGTTAATTCAAAACAATGTAAATCATCTCCAATTACAGTATTTGAATATTCACAGGAGCTATACAGGGATATGTACTGTTGCCAGGCAAAAAATAAAGAGGCATTACAAAGGCTCACTGGAGTTTAACATTCAGAAAGATTTGGTATCCCCACATTAAATGAATGCCAGTGTTTATTGGCACAACTGCTTCACTCTGTTTAAAAAACAGATGTAGGGAGCCAAAGTGTAGAATAGGCGAAATGTTTGCTGGGATGAAGGTCTTCTGTGATCCCAAAGGACTTGAATGAGAATGATGAGAGCACTGTTACAGAACCAACTGATGAAGATTACACTGCTGTGGGTATTCAGATAGGGGCACATTTCAAAAGTGACTTAAGGTGGGATTTTCAAAGGTATTTAGACACCGAATGGGATTTTCAAAAACACCTAAGTGTGTGAGTGCCTAGGTGGTTTTAAAAATGCCACTAGATGCTTATCTGCCTCTTCAGGTGCCTAAATATCTTTGAAAAATCTGTCCTGTAAGCACTTAGGAGCCTACGCCTCATTGAAAGTCAATGAGATTTAGGGACTTGCCAGTGCATAAGTCACATTTTAAAAACGGGGACTTAGGTTCCTAAGTCACTTAGACACTTTTGAAAATTTACCAACAGGCTATTAAGGAGCTTTATGCCTCAGTCCTTAAAACATGCATGGGCATAACTTTTGTGTTTTAAAGGTAAGGGGAAGATAAACGTGTTTTTAAAGTTGAGCATGTGCTGAGGGTTTGTAGGTTCTGAACTTTACCCATTAAAGTTTCTTCAATAAACTTAAACTTCTTTCAACTGAAAATGATGCTGGGTTCCTGTGGATAGAATATAATGGGGTTTGGTATAGTTATAGTCAGCATATCTGAAAGTACTATACAACATGGCAAGTTAGATACCAGTAGAAGAGTGACTGTGTACGAGAACACAGCAGCTTTTATGTGCTTGACAAGAGCTCATATGTGACTTTGGACTTTAGAACCTATTTTCTTGCGAAAGGAAAGATTGGCCAGGCCTGATCTCTTCGTTTGAAGAAGCACCATGTGAGCTGTAGGTTCAAATTACATTGTCAGCAGTAGAGCTGATCAAAACAATTTGAATGGAAAATTTTTTCCTTCAAAAAAGGCTGTTTTATCTAAGCTGAAGCATTTGGTGGGAATGTGTTGATTTCTATGAAATCTGATGGCAAAATTTCAAAAAAAAATTAAATTAAAACAGTACTTTTCATTTTGACTTTGTTCCATTTCAGTCTGACTTAGATTTATTTGGACTTTATCTTTGGATTTTATCTTTACAAATCTTTTAATATATTATATCTGATGTAATTAATATTTTATGATGTTTTGACATTATTAAAATGAAACATGTGAATATCATAATTAGTTCATGGAGATGACAGAACCAAAGCCCATTTCTGTCTAGGGTTCCTTCTGAAAGTATTATCTGGCAGCCTCTGGTCTGTTACATTCTTCCTTTTGAACACTATATTTCTAAGTACAGGATGGCAGGCTGCTGCGCACCAAATCAATAACAGAACTGAGCCACAAATGGCTTAGATAATCTTCAAGACTATTACAGGTTTTAAAGGGTTTAGAGAATTTCCACCTGTTAAACTCTGGGGGATGTCAGGAGAAGGCTCCCATTGATAGCTCCTTCTGCCAGTCACTGGGAGCAGGAGGCTTTATCAGCAATAACTAAAACATTAGTGTCCACCAAGTCTGGGTCCCTAATTTGAAGCACCTGGGAAATTGATGATTCCCACCACTCCATTTGAAGTTAATGGGAGCTTCAAATGCTCAGCACTGGAAATCAAACCCAAGATCTGTCCTGGAGGGCATGCAGAATTTGTGAACACTTTACAAAACTTTGGCCTAGGAGACTTGTAAATAACTCCTCCCTCCTTCTCTCTTCTTATTTATCCTCTTGATCTTCTATCACCCCTTATTTTAGCTCCAGTGTGAAGCTATAAGAAGAATTGCAAGGATGTAATAATATCTCGCACCTGCCTTCTAGCCAATGATTAGAGCAGGGGGAAAGAGAGGCTAAATGAGGGTTATATATTGTATGCAAGTGCACTAGACAGGTTACCTGACAGGATGTCTGTGCCATGAACCTAGCAAACTACAGAGGGGGCTGGTGAGTTCCCCTTAAGAGTAAAAAGAAAATCAACCTGCCCCAAAGGAAATCTATGACCTGCCAGGCTTGGGAGGAAGGGCTATTAGATGGGCCCGATTAGGGAAGCAAGCCTTTAAAGGGAAGTGTTTGGAGTGGGAGTAGCCCTTGTTTCTATAGAGGAACAAATGTTTTTGCAGAGAGAACTACTGAGCAGAAGTGCATGGTGAGTGACAGTTTTGGATTTGCAAGGCTGAGGCTAGAGAATGTCCCACGGAGAATCAAGGTTGGTGTATAAGTTAAGTTTTCCAGGAGTTGCTAAATAATCCTATTTAATACCTGCAATTGTGTTGTGCCTGGACTTGGCTGACCCTGACCCTGCTGGGGCTGCGAGAGTTTATAATCACAGATGACGTGGGTAAGTAAGAGAGCTCTTTTTCTTACTTTGTGGTCTTTAATGCTGGGGTTCTCCTATATTTTTTTCTCTTCCCCTCCTTCCCTTATCACAAGTTGTTGTACTGGTTAAGTGTTCTCCCAGAAAGGGGGTGGGGGAGGAAACCAGCAATAATCCACGTTAAGGGAATGAGAATGTTTGCTTGCCATGACTTTGAGAGTAGCTGGATGAATAGTCTGCAACAATTTATTTGCCAAATTTGGGTTCACTTTCTGCTCACAGAACAATCATGAGCAGATTGCAAATTTCTCAAATCTGATAACTGTCTTTTCCTCAACTCTTTTTATAACTATGGAATCATTTCACACAGTGATGTGACTCTTTGCTAGTTAGATATTTGCTCTGTTAACTGAGCTGGTTGGATGTGGTGGGTGAGAAATCACAAAGGCCCAGATCCACATGCCCACAAAGGCCCAGATCTTGGTGGAAGTTAGGAGCCTTAATATCTTTGTGGGTCTGAGCCATAGTTTTGTTTCTGTTTTCAGGTTGAGGGAGTTCTGTCTCAAATAAATGTGAGTTTGTAATTCATTTTGTGAGAACTTAGTGTCATGTGCATATGTAACTCATGCATGCTATTAAATCTCAATTGGTCAGACACTGAAGAAAGGAAATACAAAGGGGCTTATCCTGGCCAAAGCATATTCAATGAAATATTAATGGAAAACGTTCTCAATATCTTTCCACTGTAAACTCTGAGTTATGCTTGATCACATAAGTAGTAGTGTTAAAAGTGAGCAAATAAATGGATAGACCATTACAAAGCATGGATTTAAGATATTTATGGTGGTTTTTGTTACATTAGCAAGGATTTTATATATGAACTGGTGTCCAATCTACTGCCTTCTTGTCCATTTTATATTATCAGTACAAAGATTTGTAATACAAGGGCGGGGGGAGGAAAAGGCAAGCTAACTCAAAAGGTAAAACCCCACCAAATCTCTAACATCCCCCCCCTTCCCCATGGGCTTCTCAGATGTGAAATTAGGCTGAACCTAAGAAGTTAAACAATGCTTCCCAATCTGCAAGTTCCAGTGGCATTTCTGTTTCTTGTATCTCATGTTTCAGAACGAAACCTTTTTTTAACTGAGCGGGCTGAACCAGAGTGTCCAGATCCTGGGGGATGTTTGAATGATTTAGAGACCCTACATGTATATGCTCTTGAACTCTTTCAGCAGATCTAAACCTGCCTTTTTGAAGAGCATGGTAGGCAATACAGGCAGCCTTCATATCTTCTAAAGGCAATGAAAATCTTGTGACTTCCTATGCTCTGTACATGAAGGGACTTCAATAATATTTTTATTGCCCTTTTTGTTTTTCATATTTACATAAGAAGCCTTTGCTGCACACTACTTTCCATATGCAGTTAGCTTTCATCCTATGGACCTAACATATGTAATGCATCACTTTTACAAATATACACAATTTAAATATAGACACACATACACAGAGTTAAATTATGCTTTGCATTTGGTTATAGTAAACACAGTATCTGCACTGCTAAAATGATTGTATGAATCTATTCTATCAAAGGTGACATTGTTTTCTCACTTGTGATTTTCTCTCATTGAAGAATGGAAACAATGTATTGTATTCAGATTTGTTCACTTACTCTCTTAATCTCCCATCTTGATTTTCAAGACCTCTTTATCAGCATAAATTCCCAGTCCAAAACATCTATTTTTTTTTAAAGATGAGCAATTTGTTCCCACTAGCATAAGCAACAGCTGTAGAGAAAACATATTTCATACTCAGTAGCATAATGCTAGCAAAATACCCCAAATATTGCTCTGGAGTATGCATGTTTGTATCTCTGCTCAGACATAGCACAAAGCAGACGCAAATATAACCATAGTTTAATGCATATTTACGAGGTATCCCACTCTCTCCTGTGCAGTGTAATGAGTGCCCAATGGGTAGTTTGTATCACTGTTAAAAGAGCACTGGTGGCAACACCAAATGAAACTAACATGCTAAAATATTGTAATCTACTCCACAGGGCACTGTTCTGCCAGAGATCAGCGCTTTAGAGATTTTTTTTTTCTCCCAGAAAATGTTATTTATTCACATAAACGTCCTGTAGAGAGACTGAGATGGACTTAAAATACCATGTTAGATGAGGCGGGATTGTGTCTCATGTGAAGAGACCTGGTGCAGAGGTAATATGGAGCATTGGGGAACTTCTTTGGGCTTTGTACTGTAGCTGTGATCCTGATCATATGCATAAATAGGCCTTTTCCAGAGTGGCTGACTTAATTCAGTCATCTTGATTGATAATTAGAACTGACAAAGAACAGATCAAAACAAATCATAAGCACAAAAACATCTGGGACCCAGTTTAATGAGAATACCCCAAATCCTCTTTAGTAGTAATTGCACGGCATGCACAAAATAGGATTCACAGTTGTTTTTGCAAATGACACAAATTAACACATCATAAGATATGAATAATATGCTTATTTAAAAAATGTTAAAGAATTTGTGCAAATGTTGCATTTGTTCAGTGGAATAATGCACTTCCTACTTAGCTTAGATTAAAAATATTGTCAATCTATTTTTATGGTAGGATACAGGCTGAAGGAATGTCAGCAGTGGCTAGAATTGAGACCACTATTAGCAGGTGCTCAGGTGTACAGTTGAATAGTCAAATCTTGAAGAACATCTCTCTCTGCCTTTCTTGTCCAGGGCTCCACTAGAATTGATATTGACAATAGTTGATAAAAACCCTTAGTTCTTATAACTTTTGAAAATCTCCCCCTTTATCCTAGACTGTTTTTAAAAAAACCCAGTACAATTTCTGAACAAAAGGTAATTATTGGAAGTTTTTGGATTTTTTTTTTCCTTCAGGAAAGCCTCAAAACAAAATGAATTGAAACTGTCATTTCAGTTTGTTTTTTGAAAACAAAACAATAAAATAAATTTTTTGTTTACCCAGTTCTCCAATGAAATGAGTGATGTCTAGGGATTTTTCTTTTTCAGTTTTTTATGCGCCCTCCCAATCCTATAACTGTTTAAAACTCCTCCAGCTAGGAAACATAAATCTTTGTAACTCTGCCAGGCTTTAATTTTTTAAAAAAATATGAGGAAATTTTGAAAAGATACTGTAGTGAAGTTATGCTGCTTCATTTTTATTTTTGCCACAGTAACTTTTTCAGTTAGAAGTTTTGAAAGGTTACAGAACAGTGAGTGGTGGTGGAGAATGTGGGTGTGTGTGTGCAAAAAGTGGGGGGGAGAACTCTCAATATCATTCATTTTATTACAGTCAGTGGCACAAATAATAATAAAAAAAAAGGTGGTGGTGAATTCTGTTTTTGTTTTTAAAACTGGCCTGAAATGAGAGCCTTAGTGCAAAACAACAGTTTTCAATTCTAAATTTCCCATTGAAAAAATAAAAAATGACACTTTTCCACAAATCATTTTTGACAAAACCCCAACTTATCAGTGAGGAAAAAAAACTCAGGTGATAAACTTCTAACTCTGCTTAATCCATACTCATTTCATTTAAGGGATGCAAAAATGATAACTTCCAATTAAAAAATGGGGCAGTGCGGTACAGAAAAGGTAAGAGACTTCACCAAGTCACACGAGAAGTCCGGCAGAGTCAAGAATGGATCCAGGATATCCCAACTCCTGGTCTTGTGCTGTAACTAGACTATGCTTCTTCAACAGTAGCCTTCCCTTCCATCTGAAGTTTCTGTTAGCATTGACTTCAATGGGTACTGAGTATGCAAAACAGAAGGAATGGGCCTGCTGCCTGAAATACTGCAATCTGTGCTGTGTAATATTAGGGACAGTCCTGCATTTCCTGTGAATCCAAAACTCACGGTGAAGCAAGATATATTCTTGTCCGGTTATCCCAAAAGGAGGACAGGAGACAGTTGATATAGTTTTAATCAGGCCACAAATTTATTAGATGTCTGGGACTACCCGGCAGATAAAAGTGTACAGTGTGGGTAACATTCTGTTCATTCAATAACTACCAGGTGGGGGAGGGAGGAGCTTCTGCCAGCCTCTCCCCATCTTTTTCTATCCAGGTCCGCAGCCAATCCATTGCTGGGACCTTACCATCCACCCCCTCTCATACAAGGGTTAAGGTGGGTATTAAGAGAGGGTTTTTTTCTCTCTGTCATAGGAGCCCTGACCTGCACCCCTCCCCCAGCTCTGTTCCTTCACCCAACACCTCCTTGTTAAGTCCTTTACCAGCAGGGCTGGCTCTAGATTTTTTGCTGCCCCAAGCAAAAAAAAAAAAAAAAAAAAAAAACCTCCGAAAGCGCAACTGCCGCCCCCGGAATGCAGCTCTTGCAATTGTGCCGCCCCAACCACGTGCTTGGTTTGCTGGTACCTAAAGCCAGCCCTGTTTACCAAGCCATTTATTTGCTCACTGGATCCCTTCCCTGTGGAGTAGCTGCGCTGGACATCCGCTCCATATTTTCATCATGAGTTGCAACATATAGCCTAACTCCCTACACACCTCACGTTAACAAAGCCTTCCCTGAATCACACCCCCCCAACCCCACTCCAATTGGCCAATCTGGTGGTGAGGGAAAAATTCCTTCCCAGCCCCACTAAAAAGGAGCAGCTGGTACAATGCCCTTTTTGATCCTGACCAAACCTGGTCTTTTATCATCTAAAGAGGATGGAGGGTGGGTGTTGCCTCACCAGCTCCATGGAAAAGGGCTTCTCCCACCTAGGCTTGACCCTTTTCAACACTTCCACACTTCCCGTCCCAGTCGATGAGTCAGCATCGCCATGCTGACCCATTCCCCCTTTTGCAGCAGCTTCTGACCCCTCTTTCTCCACCCCGCCCCCAACTCCCATCTGTAAAGCAATGTTCCCTTTCCCTCTGCTAGCCGGACAACAGCTTCCCTGCAGTGCCATCAGTTTCATCATATGATATAACTTATGGGATTTTGAGGTGCACAAGAAAAACAGGCTTTTATGAGGAACTTACTCAGAAGGTATCCTAAGAATGAGGTAAAGAATTATAGTTTAGTCTTTAAGTTGCGGATTTCCAATGACCAGATCTTATTTAAGTTGCCAATTTGCCATTTTGTGTCGTCATTTCCTTCTGGACAGTTTGGACTGCCCAAGGTATGTGATTTGACTCACTTCTTGTATTCCTTTGCCTTCTAATGTAATCCTTGAGTTGGGAGTTGCTGGGGTTCTCATTAGATTAGTTTTTCATAACTTATTAAACACATCTAAGCATTATTTTTAAAAAGCATTAAAATAGGTAAATTTCTGCTCTAAAAGGTAGAAAGGCAAAAGTGCTGCTTTTCTGTCCTTTGTTGTGATATGAAACTATCACATAGGGACTAAAACATTTAGAGGCAAAGACTTCATTTTGTCAGTATTATTAAGTACTCAGTAAGATCCACAAAAACATAACTCTATGTCTTGCAGACTTAAAGCTGCTGGATACTGCAACAAAATCATATATGTGTTGGTTTTATTATTAACTCTAGCTTTGAATTAGAATTCCCTATATTACTGCTTGGAGCTAAACTCTGTTTACAAAACAGTATTTACACTTGACTAATTTTGCAGATCAAACTAATTAAATCAATTAAACTGGTGATTAACCAAATGAAGGCTGATTGCAAAAATTAGTGGGTTTATTTTGAAGGACTGGAAGTAAGCTAATTACTGCAGTGATTACTTGAACCTGGAGTACTCTAAATGTGGTATAAATTGAAACCTCATAGTGAATTAGACTGGGAATTCATTACAGTTTAAAGCACTATTAATACTATTCAGGCTGCTACTCCTATGGGAAAATTTCACTCGGTATTTTGTATACTGATAAACAATCTTAGGCTGTGTCCTTTTGAATAACATAACACTGTGCAGTTTCGCATAGTACATTTTTTCCCCTTGTAACATGAATCACAATTGTGATTCATTTTACTGCTGAAGTATTGCCACCAAAACTGTTGATCAGTTTCTAAATATTGCATGATGGGAAAGGTAGTCCAATCAAGTACAAGTCAAATCGTAATAAAACCTAGCTCTTCTAACTTCATCTGGCTACTATAATTGTCTCTGGGTCCATCCTTTCATTGTGCTTAATGTCACCAATAATCAGCTTTGACAGAACCAAAATGAAGGGTCTGATTCTCTATCACCCTGCACCTTTGTATAATCATTGATCCTAGTGCAAAGAGACTGTAAGCTACCATCCTGCTAATTTAGTAGCATTTTCTACTCAGTTGGCACCACGTGCAGGGGAACAGAGAATCAGGCCATATAAGTGGAAATAGATCTACTGGGTCATCTACTCCATTCCCTTGCCAATGCAAGATTGCTCCCGGTAGTATACTTTCCAGCATATTTTGTTCCTTTTTGAGTAGCTAGTTAACAATGGAATATTTATGTATATGACTAATGAACTACAAATAATGTAGTTTTTCAAAGCAAATCATCTAACAGAGTGTGAATGAATTTGAGGAGGTACAAAACATTTTGCACTAATTAAAATATCAAATCTTTGGGATTTTACATGGGCTCCAGACAGATCATCTGGTATTTATGCTTATTATGTAGTCTAGATTTTGTTGTTAGCTGCTGTTCTAAATATCTTTATTTTAAAGTTCTGTTGATCAGGAGGTAGCATTTTATTTAATTCAAGGTTTGAAAGAAAAGCTTTCAACAAACAGTACCTTTGCCAGTGTTCCTAGTCTTACACAGTAGATATGCAACAGTCTGTCTCCTCTTGCAGTATCTCAACAAACTGAGAGCAGAATTTGGCCCTTATTCATACCCAGGGTAAATTGTTACTCCTGACATATACCATGTAATGGAGAGCAGATTCTGGCCCTTTTGTGCACTGTATTTGTGGTCCATCTTGTGAAAGATCCTATGGATTACATACCCTCTAAGATACATGGAACCCACTTCCATTAGCTTTACATTGAATTGTATCTAAGGACAGAACTGGGCTCTATGGGTTTTGCTGCTGGAAAAACATATTTTCCCATTAACAAAAGGTCCAATGACCGGCTACTAATAGCTTTTTCAGTTAGATTATAGACCAAACATCTAAATTAATAACCTTTATCTATATTACAGCATCAAAGAGGGAAGGATAGGAAATCAAAGTGGTAAAAACTTATCCTTGAAAAAGATTACCTCTGCAGTTTGATAGATTACCAGCACTTTTTGTGTATATGAATTGAATGAATTAAGCCCCCAAAGATATAAAAACTTGGAAGAGCATATGTAGTTGATGAACCATTGGCAATAGTACATAACAAATGGGTGTTTATGGACTCTGTAGTTAACAAGATTTTACTCTCCAGAGCCACTTATATCAAACAGATATCCTCAATACACAGCTCTAGCTCATCTAAGTGGCACCCAGTTTAATAGTAAACAATTATTTGGGGCTTTTATCTACCTTACTGGAATGAGTTGCTGTTTTGTATACTAATGTGGATCAGCTATCATCACGTTAATCCCATAATTAGATAGATTGCTCACAGTATTCCTTCCTGAATATTTTATTGGTTTTAGAGAAGCAGCTAGACATTTTTATTTTGAAGAAAATTTCTTTTAAGCGCCTGGCCTGATTTTCTCCTGAGGGATGGTGAGTTTATAGTTCTAATTAACTTCAGTGAATTAAGGGAGCTTAGCACCTTTACAACGAAAATGTATTATTCTACTTTTAAGGCTTTTCTGCAGGTCACTTGTGGACTGAAAACATAGTTCAGCTTTAAACATTGCCAGTTCACATTCTCTTCTGGCACAGTCCTCACATTCTAGTTTTAAGATGATACAATTAAATAATTCCTGGTTACTTGTATTAATTCACTACTCATACTAGAATCTGGTGAATTTTTTCATATGTACATATCAGAGTTTGGAAGGACCACATTTTCACTGATTTCAAACCACATCCAATTTTGCACCAACAAATATGCATATAAGTTTTAATGCCCATACAACTGTGCCTATATCCATATTTATATAAAATAGGTGAGTCCCCAAGCCACCATTAGCATCTGTGTAATAGAGGGTGATTCTCACAGTATTTCTAAACCTGTTCAAACCAAACAAGTATTAGAAATCTCATGGCAGGTAACTATATTCTCATAAAGTTTCCAGCCCCAGTGAGTTGGGTTATTCAGTTAATCATCCAAAAGTTTTGTTTATTATCAGATCAAGTTTTTTTGATTAATCAATTACTGCTCACTTAGGTTCTCAGTGTACGTCGTTTTATATTGAGTTGGCAGGAGTTTTAGACACCGGTACATAGAGAGAAGGGGATCTAGAGATGTTAGAAATATGAGTGGAAAATAACAGTCAGATTCAGTTGGGTGAGAAAAGCTAGTTAAAACATATGGGGGAAATATTCAGAAATATTTTCAGTAAGAGGAGAAAATCAAAAAACAGGAATGCTGAAAGACTTGGAGGTATTAGTGGACAGCAGACTAGACAGGCATTTGCACAGCAGTATGAGTCTGGTCAACTCATGACTGAAGTCACTGGAAAGGCTCTCCTCTCAAGTCCTCTATAAACAAATCCAATTACAGGTTGCATTATGTAGATGCATCATGTCATGGAACATGGCAATAAATAGCCTCTCAGTATGAGGCCCTCATGTGACTGAATCTGGAGTATTTCATTTAATTCTGGGCACCTGATTAACAGATGCTTTCAAACTAAAGGACAATAAAGGGAAACAAAGCTGATCAGGTGGCTGTAGGGACTGATTTATGAAAAAAGATTAAAAGAACTAATATGCTCATTTTGACAAAGATGGATATTTGGGTTGGGATATGCCTACAAATATTCAGAGGGTGTTAACAAGCAAGGAGAGCATTTACTTAAGACTTACAAGTGGTATAATGAGAAGAAATGGGATAAATGTGAGAAAAAGAAAACTCATGTTAGGTATCAGGAAAAGCTTGCTTACAGCAAGATCTTTTAGGCTGTGGAATAACCTCTCAAGAGAATCAATGGAAGCCCCACAGCTTGGCCTATTTACATCTAGAATGGTCAAAACACCAGCAAATCTATCGCCCGTACTGGCATGAAGATGGGTTACAAGCCTGGACAGGTATGTCCATCTCTCCCCTCTGTGATCCTATGCAATGTCCTAGAATATTTACCTCATCAAAAGACACAGTAGAGGCAAGAAGATAGATTCCCATTATGGTGAATCCCCTGTTTATATAGTCTAAATTGCATCTAGTGTTAAGTGAGGGTATCTGACTAAATAAGTTTTCTGAGAGAGGAAATGGAGATATCAGTATTCACTGAGAGTTTAGGATGACAACTAAATATCATCTCCGCGTGCTCCACTCCTCTCAGGCCGAGTGTCTATTCCCACCTGATCTACATTCTGCAAAAATATATGTAGATAGTCAAGTTTGTCTGCCAGTGCTACATGTGAAGCATAGGATGATATACAATTTTGAGCTAAGTATCTTATCCTCTCTAAACTACTTTGGAATCCAAACATTTTGATCTTAAAAAAAAAAAAAAAACTTGTTGTGAGGAAATTTATAATGGGGGTAAATATAACTGAGATCCTAGGAACAGTGCTTGTCCTATTCTGAATAACAGTAAAATGTGTAGGTTTCTCAGATTGCAGATGAATTAAAAATGTCTTGTAATTAAATTTCATTTTTTCCCAAATAGACTTTAAAAAAGAAGAAATTACCAGCAAATATTGAAATGTAAGTTGAGGGACACTGCCAATTTCTGCCCTTGGTTCTGCACATGCATTTATTTCAATCAGATTCTGATCTCTAGTGTACCAGTATACCAGTGTACCAGAGTGACTTCACTGAAGTTACTTGGTGTACCTGAGATGGGTTTGCCCTGTAATATTCATTCATGTGTTTGGAAAAGTAGGTTGTTGAAGAAACACATTCATTAGCAACACCACAAAGATCTATGAAGTAGCTCCAGTAACCATTCATAGAGTAAAATTGGTTAAGAACAAGGTGTGTGCGTACTTAATAAATCCATCATGTAAAAAATGCATTATTTTCTCAAGGAGATTGCAATATTATTCAAAACGTGCTAAAGTGGGCAGGATATCCCAGGAGTAATTGTGAATTATGAGGTCATCGGGACCTCATTGCAAACTATTTGCAAAACTTAATTGGTGTAATAAATAAAATATGCATGCAAATTAGACTACTTTCTAAATTAGAGGAATCCATTATCCAGCATGGCTAAGATGCTCATCCAATGCTAGTATTAATATATAATTTAAGATATAGACACAGTTTATATTGGTTTCAAATGAAGCCTAAGTTTTCTAACTAAAACCAGCCTAATAACCAATTAAAGATATTTAATACCTTTCATTCTAGATTCTAAGAACTTATTGGCACTTCAGGTAATGCTGGGGTGCCATGATCTGGAGTTTATCCCACAAAAGTGGTGGTACATTTTACTATTTAATATAGAAGAAGGCGAGGAAACAAATCACAATATGAATAGACCAGTTGCATGCTCTCCTGTGTAAAAACAGATTCATGCAGCACTGAGAATAAAAAATATTAATGGATGATGAAAGACATTTCAAACTGTTATTTAGTGGTGCATTTGGTATTCATCTTAAAATTCTAGCTTTGAAAAGAACATCACTAATAAGTATAGCTGATTTCATCACCCTGGAAATAAAGTAGGGATTAACTAGTCATATAACTACTTTGCATCGTAAAGAAAAATTTGAAAGAATCAGAGTGAAGACTCTCTTAGAGTAAATATAAATAGATAGGCATAGAGAAATGGTTAACACACTCTGTCTAGCATTATTGCTAGACCCAGTAACACTGTCTAATCATCAACCCCCCAAATCGAATATTACATCTGCTTTTTTTAAAGCAGCTGATTGAATGAATACAAATGTCTTGCTGTTGTCACTTGGGATAGCACTTGATAGATCCCATTTTCTAGACTCTAATTATTCCATTTGTAGACATGAATGCCATTTAGATGTAAGCTAATTCAGCATGGTAACTCAATTAGATTTGTACTGACTAGGATTTATGAAACATCAATGGATTCTTGGTGAGACCAATGGGACTACTGGTTATTTATCCCTAAGTCTTACTGATACTGCCTCTCAGGAGCTCAATTAAACATGCCAGTGATGAAAATGTTTTCTAACAGTAGTCTTTCACAATTAGGCAAAGATTTTTGTAAGGCATACCACATGTGTAGCAGGGGCACCATGTAATACCTAATGGAAAGTTTTTCTTTAAGTAGGTGATACAATATCAGTGGTTCAGAGTGATTCTCATGATTGCTATGTTGGATTTAAAAAAAAAAAAAGCCAGGAAGATGAAGAACTTAGAATCAAAGAAATGTAGGGCAGGAAGGGACTGCGAGAAGTCGTCAAATCCAGCCTTCTGCCCTGTAGCAGGACCAAGGAAACCTAGCCTAGACCATCCCTGACAGGTGTTTGTCCAACCATTTTTTTAAAACGTCCAGTGATGGGGATTTCAAAACCTCCCTTGGAAGCCTATACCCTTATAGTTAGAGATTTTTTCCTAATATCTAACCTAAATCTCCATTGCTGCATATTAAGCCCACTACTTCTTGTCCTACCTTCAGTGCACACAGAGAACAATTGGTCACTGTCCTCTTTATAACAGCCCTTGAAGACTGTTATCAGGTCCCCTCTCAATCTTCTGTTCTCAAGACTAAACAAGCCCAGTGTTTTAAACCTTTCCTTTTTAAAACTTTTTATCATTTTTGTTATTCTCCTCTGGACTCTCTCTCTAATTTGTCCACATCTTTCCTGAAGTGTAGTATTCAAAATTGGACACAGTACTCCAACTGAGGCCTCATCGGTGCTGAATAGAACAGAACAATTTCCTCCTGTGTTTTATATACATCTTTGCTCTTAATATAACCCAGAATATTATCCTTTTTCACAGCTGTATCACAGTGTTGACTCATATTCAATTTGTGATACAATATATAACCCTGAGATCCTTTTCAGTAGTTCTACCACCTAGTACTTTTCACTTGTCTTTATTTAATTTCATTTTGTTAAATTCAGACCCAATTCTCCAATTTGCCGAGGTTGTTTGCAACTCCTTCCAGTTTGGTGCCAGCTGCAAATTTTATAAGATGCAAATTTTATTTCTCCACTTCATTATCCAAGTCATTAATGAAAATATTGAATAGTAACATATGAAAAAGGAAGATAGCTGTGTTTTACAGATGACAATTCAAAAGAATGTGATGTTCTTGCTGAAATTAGCATGGCCAACCGGACATCAGTAAATATGCTAGATGCTAAGGCTTGTCATCCTGCAAGTTGTGCTGTGCAGGCAGACTTCTGCACCTCTGCAAAGCCCCATTGAAGCCAATGGATGCAGGGGCCTGTCTGCTTATAACAGATGGCAGAATCAAACATCAGTGTGAGTGCATTTTGATGGTGTTTGTTGTATAGAGCTGGGCAAATAGCACAAAGGAATCTCTTCTACTATTCACATTTTCAGACAAAAATTGCTCCTTTTTCTGCAAACGTTCTAGCAAATGATTTCACTGGCAGGAACGGTCCTCAAAATTGCAAAGTGTAAGCAAATACAGCAGAATATTCAAATAAAACAAATTTTCTTTCGTAATCATGTATATTTCTGATTTTAATAGTTAACACTTATCTGATCTGAGAACAAAAATTTACCCTGAAAACAACAGATCCAGTGAAAACAGTTCGGATTTCTGATATTGGATTATTAAACACTTGCAGTAAACTACTCACAAATTAGCTGCACAGAGTCAGTTACAGAAATTGTATAGCAAATTTCAAATAAAGCAATTAAAAAACAGACAACATTCAATTAATTTTTTTAGTTACCAATTATGCAACTAGCTCTATTAAATATGCAAAATCACCTGCAGTCACTGACTCCTTCGCTTGGTTATGCCAACAAACTCTCATCCTCTGATTTAGAAGTAGAAGGTTGCACTATCCAACAAATCCAAGTTACTTGTATCCCCTACTATATTGTGGTAAACAAAGGAAGACTCATGAAATGCTAATGGATATCAGTATTACAAAATGCTCCTGACTTTGCATCCGGGAGGCATTGTTAGTAGGGCTGAACATTTTTTGTTAAAACTTTTTTGAATGGGAAACTGGGTTTCCAACAAAGTGAAAATTCTCAGTGTCTGCTTTTTGACTATTTTCAGTTTTTGTCATTGGAAAACCACAACTGTGAAAAATTTTACTTGAAAAACAATGTGTTTTTTCAGGTTTTTTTTTTTTTTTTGCCAGAGTTCATACTCCCCTCCTCCTCCCATTTTTTCCCCCAGTTTCCAGTAAAAAAGTTGAAAACATCAGTAAGGGGAGAAAGGACATTTTCTGTTAGCCTCTTTACTACTTTGTTTACTGATTTTGCTTTTCACCTTGTTTGTCATGAGGAAATTATTTCAGTAATTATACTGCTGTGATTTCTCTTCCCTGTTAACAAAAATGTCTGTGTGACTGCTCATGTAGATTGCTAGAATGGGCTAGAAGTGATCTGAAAATGGGGAAAATTTAATTTTTTTTTCAAAATTTGCTGACTAGCTCAGCAATTATGATTCCTTCCTTGTTACATTACCTGTGGAAACCAGAGAATCCCTGGTGCTTATGTATGATGATTCTTCTGATGAGAAAGCAACTGTGGCGGGCAATAGGCAGAAGTGCGGTGGAGGGAACCTTCCATCTCCTAGGGCATAGAGCAGCTCCTTGGATGGTGTGTGACAGCTGCACTGATGTTCTGGAGTAGGCTTTGAATCCCTTACGTTGCCCCCTCTCCAGGGCCGTCCCTAGCTATTTTGGTGCCCTACACAGCCCCAGACCTCCACAGGGTAGCTGTATGGGGCCTTGCCCCAGACCTCCATGGGGGGAGCTGGCCCCAGGTCTCTGTGGGGAATGGGGGGAAGGGAGGCTGGTCACTTCCTGTGGGAAGTGGAGTGACCCGGCCATAGTCTGCTCTGCTCCCCTGGCTCCCAGGCTTGGGGGAAGGGGGGAACTGCGCCCCAGCACTGCTGGCGGTGCGGCTGGGAGCCAGGGGAGTGGAGCAGGCTGGGGTCAGGTCACTCTACTTACTGGTGAGTGCAGGCCTGACTGCTTCTGGAGTCCTCAGGGGAGTGGGAGTGGGCAGGGCGGAGCAGGGGTGGTGGCCCTGGGGAAGAGCTGGAGCAGGGGCTGGAACATCACAGAACTGCACAGGGCACAAGGAAATTGGCACCAAATTTCCTGGTGCCCTACACAGCTGCGTACTTTGTGTATGGGTAAGGACAGCCCTGCTCCTCTCCAGGGGAGGGAGAATGAGGGAATCCATGCAGAGTTAACTCCCTCAGCCCTATACAGTCTGCAGGATGTTGTATCCCCTATATTCACTCCCCTACCCCCTTTTCAATGGAAATGCAGTGGCTTTGCTGAAAAAGGACTTTTCCAGGGGAAGGAACCTGAATTTGCTCCTATATGAGTAACCAAAAATCCTACTCTGCTATTACCTAACAGATGGGGAAAAAATCAGTGTTTACCAGGAAAACACGAACAATGTAACCCCTACCGCTGTGATCTTTGGGCACAATCTGAACCAGTTTTCCAGCCTTTCATTGCAGGTGGGCTGGGTGAGAATTCTGCATGTGTCCCAGCTGCAATTTAGTCTGTATTAGCCCTTTCCATTGTCTTCATTCATAAGCAGACCTCGGGTGGATGCTGGACAACTGGGCACTGGTCCCCTGGGCAAGGCTCTACCATGGTGTGGAGCACCAGTGGCAGCTACAATTTTTCTTTGTCACAGTTCTGCCTGCTTGTGTTAGAGCAGGCAGTATGCAGCAGTGTTGTAGCTGTGTTGATCCCAGGATATGAGACCCCCAAGGTGGGTGAGGTAATATCTTTTATTGGACCAACTTCAGTTTGTGAGAGAGACAAGTGTTCAGTTACCTTTTCCAGACTTGAAGAAGAGCTCTGAGACACTCGAAAGCTTGCCTCTTCTACCTACAGAAGTTGGGCCAGTAACAGATATTATCTCATCCACCTGTCTCTCTTAGAACAGGGAGAGTAATTAGATCTGTTGCTCACATTGCCTAGAAATGTTGCTGCAATTCCATCACCAGACATCTATAAATCCTCTTGCTTCTGATTCTTTGTTTTGTCTTAGGAATGCATCTGAGCTAAATGGCAGCAGTTCTCCAAAACATTTGGTAGGTTATGTGGAGAAACTGGGATGCCAGAGTTATGTCCAACATTCAGTCACGTGTGCATGACATCTAGCAGGAAACTAGAATTAGATCCCCGTTTGAACCTGGACCTGCAGAGATTGCTAGGCTAATGCATTGTTTACCTAATGTGACCCAGTGCTACCCCACTGAGACTTCAGAACTGCTGTAGGTAACTCCAATCTCATTTTCATTTAGCCACCCTTTCCACAATTCTCTCTCACACAACCTTCAATAAATTGTATGAGGTGTGTGATGGAGAGCCTATTCGAGATTTCTCTGTGCACAGTTGGAGTTAGAAATTGGGAAGTATTTACACTTCAATGAGGTTTTGTTTTTGTTTTAATAGAGTAAAGACATGTCCAGGGTTTCCAACAGAGAATGAAATTCTGAAATGTTACTAGGACTGGAGCTAAGTTTACTGGAGGTGTGTGTGTGTGTGTGTGGTTGGTTGGTTGGTTGGTTCAGTTATTATCAGTGCTGATTCAATACTGAGTTTCCAGACATGACACCTACATTTAAAAAGTCCAAAAGTCCCACTTAAATGTCCTTTGTACTTGGTAATTTGAATAATGAAGATTCCAACAAATTGGAATGTTGACATCTTTTGAAGGAGGTGCATGTGTCTTGATAATGGATCTTAAATGCTGGAAAAGTTATGAACCTTTCATATTAAGGTTCCGGTAGATTGCTAAAATGTAGCTTCCTGAAGTCTGATATGCCTAAATAAAGAGGGGGAAAGCTCTGTTGCTGATGTATATTCTATCTGTTCTCCTCTTTGATCTACTGCCATAAGAGACCCCATTCCCAATACAGCTGTTAGTAGCAAGTGGCATATTCTACTGTTAATTGGTACTGGCTAAATACTGCTAGTGTAGAAACCAGGGAATAGGTGATGCACGATAGACATGGGGTGGCCGTGTTAACTGTGGGGTCATGTCTTGTCCTCCATGGGAAAGGGTGTCAGCATCTGGGATTTGTGCAGCTTGGATGAAATTAATATGCACTCTCCAGACTTCCCGATGTCCTCAGAGAGCTGGAGTGAAGTTCTAGTGGTTCTATCCCAGTCTAGTTGTTAATCCAGCAAGTACTCTCGCTTCAGATTGCAGTATGGAAAATGTGAGACTGATGAAAGTACAGGTACTTTGGAGAAAAAAGGCTCATCCACACAAAACAAACAGCTTTGTTGAGGTTGCCTGTATGGTCCTATGCCTGTATAGTCCTATAGTTCTGTAGTATGTTGCTTTTAGGTAACAGCTGGTAAATAGTTATGAGAGAACCTGTGTGCAGGAGAATTAATAGTGTTAAAACAAACCCAGGCATGCTCAGGTTCAGAAATAATGTATGAGTTTACCTTCTACTAAAAAAACCCAAAACTGTAAAACTGAAATGAAAATTAAATTACGGTAAGAAAAGATTTCTATCCTGAACGCACCCATCTTCCACTGACTAATGGAGGAAGGTCAGTACAGAGATGTGTGCTTACCTTAGTTTTCATTACAGTTTTGCAGTTCACCTTTTAAATTGTTATAATATACAAATTAGACACTAATTAATCGATGTGCCCTAACAGCAGCCCAAGAATCTCCAGACTTCACAACATTTATGGGAAAAACTTTACTGTTTCAAGATTGACTAATTGATTGAAGGGATTGACCAAGGGTGTTGGGGAGGGGGAAGTCAGGATGGGAGAAAGGGAGAAGGAGTATTGAGGCACTGTAACATAAATGAAGCCAGCAATTAGGGATATGGTTGAGCTCAAAACTATGAAACAATATTGAATGTCATGCACTAAAAGACCTCATTGAATGACTATCCAATTTTCCAAAATATTTGAATGCATTGGATTCCAAACTATATATCCAAAGTAGAGCATTCAAGAAATGCATAACTAGAGGTGTAAAGGATCCGATGTGTAATTTCTATGCAGTTAAGGAGCCACCAAAACATTAGGAGCTTTTGGGAAGAGTTTATTAGGATTTAACTTTAACATTAGGGCCTTTTGTTGCCCCAGAATTATTATATCTGCGTTCATTAACTCAAAGCTTTCACTTTCTGATTCACCAGAGTGCTTTATCCTATGAGCCTCATTGTTAGCAAAAGGTCTTAACTCCCAAGGTATTAGCATATCTACAAGTCCCAGAGTAGAAAACTGGGACAGTGGGTTAACTAACCTTGTATCTCTATTAAAAAGGAAGAGTTCCCCAAGTTTGCCATTTAGTATTTATGTGCAGAGCCACTTGACCCCTGACTATGGAATGGGATGCATAAAGGGAGCTCTGTTGCGGAAACAATTAGAGATGGATGCCATTGTTACATGATGATGATTTTATAGTGCTGTGATGGTCTTCTGTCTGATATGCTACATATTTAGTATCTCTTTCCTATGACTTTTTTTTCTATTCAGTTCTTTTTTTCTGAGCTTCACAGGATAAAGCAGTGAACAAATGTAATGTGTTATGGTGCAGTGAATATGACTTAGCATGTTTTTATTTCATTGTAATTGTTTTCATTCTCCTTCATACAATGAAACCATTTGATCAAATATTGTCTTTACATAGTCACCTTCCAGTTCTGCAGTGCATCTTCCAACCAGTGACTACAATAGGTTCACCATCCTATTGAAGTCAATGGGAAGGTTGCCACTGACCTCAGTGGTGCAGGGTCAAGACACACATGAATAAGACTTGAAAGTACTTCAAATACTTTTCCTGATAAGACATACATTGTAACAATATTGTTACGAACTTGATTACAGGATTGGCAGACTCTTGACTTCAAAAATGTAACTTGTTTTAAGTGTCCATACAGCCTCCTGTTTAGCTTTGATCTTTCATTTTATCTTTCCTTAGTTGCTTTAGATTAAAAGGGCCTAAGATGCAGGTGGCACTTTTTACTTTGTAAAATAATGAGTAGCAGATCTGAGGTCTGCTCTCTCTTCAATGTATGCATGACTATCATTAACATTAATTATTGGTCACACTAGATGAGCACCCTAGTGCTAACAGGTATCTAAGTTATTTCTCAAATGTTTGGTGCATCACTGCAGGCTATGCAGTTTTGCTTATTAAAACTGTTTCGTGATGGATACCTTACCATTACAAAGTACAACCACAAGTCTCTTTTAATGAAAAACACCAAGGTGAATTTTAGCTTATAATATTTGAGTCCTTGTGAAAAGAAAGCCAAGTAGCTATTACAGAATCATATCTGCCAATTCAGTTCTTACTATAGTTTTAATTAAAATTCAAGCTAATATCTTGAGTTATGGAGGTACTGGTTGTGACTTAAAGGTGAGTTGCATTTTGTATTTAAGGCAAGGATTCAACTACTTTGTTCTGCATGAAAAATACAGCATTATCTTCTTTACTAGAACTGGTTGAAAATGTTCAGAAGCAAAATTTTCCCACTGGAAATGCCATTTTGTTGAAATCAAACTTTCTGTGGGAACGTGACTATTTATTTCCATGACATTTCATTTAGGAAAAATCAAAACAAAGATTTTTGACCTTATTGGAATGGAATGTTTCAATTTTTCATTTAGATATACCTGCTCATTTTGATGGCCTTATTTTTATATTTATAATATAAACTATCTAAACTAAACATCTGTCAAAAGGTGTTGATTTTTATCTAAACATTTTCCAAAAATTTTGTTTTGCTGGAAACTTCAAACTTCACATTGGGAATGAAAACAGACTTTGAAATTGTGGGATTTACTATAAAATGGGAATTTTAGTTCCCACACCTCTCTATTCTTAGAGATCAAGTCACATCTTATTTGAACCATCTCAACTTGTATGGGTCTTGAAGTGCATATTTCTAATTCTCTGGACCGTGTCTAGTTGTATTGCTATTGTATTTTGCGTACTAAGTGCTAAGCAACTGAGTTTAGGTCACTTCACTTTTTTTTTTTAACCAAAGTAGACCAAAGTAATTTATGAAATACTAAAGCATATACTGGAAAGGAAGGATGCAGACTATCTTGCTCCGGGATTGATAATTGGAATATAGAACCTTTCCTTTTCAGGTTCAATCCATCCCAGGTTAGAGTTTACCAAAATGTGTTGCTATATGATGATGTATGTAAAATGAGCTAAAGAATCACATAAATACCATCTCATTTGACACCTTTGTTGGCAAACTCAATAGCGAGGCCAAAGGCTCAATGGACATAGAAACGGAGCTACAGGACTTGCCATGAGAGAATCATTCATGGACTTAAGGCACATTGATGCATGCTATATCTGTTCAGAGACGCTGACAGAGGACTTGGTCTCCAGAGCTGCCAAACTGGCTCACCTAGACCAGGCACTCAAGAACAAATGAATCCTACTCACACTTATACTACATGGCATCCCATGGCATGGGGTGTAGTTCAGCCTATATTTGACATTTATATGTCTTATCCTGATGCAGGCAATACTTTCCTTGACTTCAGTGGAAGCTTTCTTAGAGTGAGGACTGCAGGACTGAGTCCTCATGGCTCGGTTAAGTCTATGCATATCCAAATCTCCATAGTCCACAGGACTTTTGAGGATGAGAGAATTCAGGATCAAGGCCTGTTTTTGGAATTTAGCACACAGAGACGCTTCCTTTTATTATTTAAGTGTAGTATAAAGTGGTGGGTTTGCTGTCAGGGAAAATATCCTACAGGGGGGAGAGCTGTACCTCTATCAGCTCAACCAAGTATAAATATTGGGCCACATGATCAGCTCCCTTCCACGCTGCTTCTCCTTTTCTGAAGTGCCAAAATGGTGTCAGGCTCCCTATGACCAAGTGCAGGGAGTAAACAGATGAGCCTGGACTCTTGTCACTCAGACACCAATTAGTTCCCCTGCAGAAAGCTGATTGAGGTAGTCAGAAAATCAGGCAGGTAGGTGGGGTGAGATAAAGAGCCAATTAGCTCATCAGCCCAGAAGGATGAGGAGACACAGGAAGGAAGTGCAGGGTGAGACGTTGCACTCCATATGACTTTATGAAAATATGCTAATGAGTGTGAATATAATGTGACTGGAATATGCTTCATGCAGAAGGTCTCTTGTAAAGTATCATTACAAAGCTTATAATCTACTGAGTGTATCCATCCTGTTTGTATGAATGTATCGTTCTTGTATCTGAAACTAGGAATATAAAATATAACTCTGAAGTGCTATTGTAATTATGCAAAGTGTGGGCCATTAATGTTGGTTTAGAATCTTGATGGCTCCCATCAACTAGGACAATTGACTTTAGATGGCTCTGTTTACTTGCAAGCCTTCCTGTGAGTCAGGCTGGGAAGAATGAAGGCTTGGGGTCTCACAGGACATGTGACCATGTCACCTGGTACTGGAATCCATCTTAAATTTGGTGCTTCTCCATTTAGAAGGAGGGGTGGGGACCCAAAGAGACAAAATGTTCCTGCCTTGTGCCAAAGGTGTATATAAGGGGGTGCAACAGAACAAAGGGGGCTGAAGTCATGAGAAATCCCCTAGCTACCACCTGAGCTGGAACAAGGGCTGTACCGGGAGAAAGGATTGGGTCCAGACTAGAAAGGAGTCTAGTATGTGAAAGAAGCTTATTGGAACATCTCTGAGGGTGAGATTTACCTGCATTTAGTTTCCTACTGTATTAGGCTTAGACTTGGGTGTTTTTGCTTTATTTTGCCTCGTAATTTACTTTGTTTTGTCTATTACTACTTGGAACCACTTAAATCCTACTTTTTATATTTAATAACATCACTTTTGCTTATAAATTAACCCAGAGTAAGTAATTAATTCCTGGGGGGAGCAAACAGCTGTGCATATTTCTCTGAATGTTATAGGGGGCAGACAATTTATGAGTTTACACTTTATAAGCTTTATACAGAGTAAAACGGATTTATTTGGGGTTTGGATCCCACTGGGAACTGGGTATTTGGGTGCTGGAGACAGGAACACTTCTTAAGTTATTTTCAGTTAAGTCTGCAGCTTTTGGGGGATGTGGTTCAAACTTGGGTCTGTGTTGCAGCAGGCTAGCTTGTCTGGCTCAACAGACAGGGTACTGGAGTCCCAAACTGGCAGAGAAAATGGGCTCAGAAGTAGTCTCAGCACATCAGGTGGCAGTCCCAAGGGGGTCTCTGTGACCCAACCCATTACACAGGGATCTGTGGCACAACCATGGTTGGCCTGGGTCAGCGTACTTGGGCCAGCTGCGTGTTTTATATTCTCTTTAGACATATACACAGAGATCTCAGGAAAGGGAGACGTCTGCTCCAGTCAGGTCCTCAGGAGAGGGCCGAAAGCACAGAAGATATTGTAAATAGACTGTTGCATGGGGACTGCAGTGGTGTTGCTGGAGGGAACTCTAAAAATGGCGCTGTGAATGCACAACCAGTAGAGTCTGATCCACTTTCTGTGGTGTGAAAAGGCAGAAGTAGAGCACACCCGGTTATACCCCAAATCCAATCACAGCCTAGCCCCTCCTCTCTGATCACTCAGTAATGTGTGACTTCCAGAGCCCAACTGGGCCATTTATGTGCTACCAATAAGCACCAACAATTTTATTTTTGTATAAAAACTATTAATCCAACATTAAGTTTCCAATGATAACTTTTGCATACTTTGACTTTGCACTTCTCGGAGTACTGTTAATTTAGCTACATCGCTTCTTCCGTCTGTGTGATAATGTAAATGAAACATACACAACAACATATTAAATTATAAAAATTTACAGTATATAAGCAATGCTGTATGAATCTTACCTTTTTCATTTCCCTGCATTTTATATTTTAACCTGTCACCTTTATAATGCATGTTTTTTCCCCTTACAACAACGTAGATACACATGCACTGGTTATAACTTGTGACTTCCTGATTCATCAACTGTGTAAAGAGACGTGTGGGGGGGGGAGGGGGGCCAAGAGGGTGGGAAGGCTAGATGTAACTTTCAGGTGTTGTCATGATCCTGGGCAGCAGAAAATGAGAGTAAAACATCACACAGCTCAGAGCAGCCGAGAAACTGGTGTAACCATTCAGAGCCTTATCCATAAGTCTGTTCTGGGGTCTCATTCAACAGATGGCCCCTCCGATTGCACAGTGTTTATACTGGGACATGACTTATTTCCAGCTCTGAGGGAAGTGTGCCCCTTAATGAGTCACCAACACCACTTCCCATAACACTGTTTTTCCCATCACATTTTTCTATCCAAATACTGACTGAGCCAAGCCATTCGTAGTTTGTGAGAGCTTTATACAAAATCACAGTCTTGTGTGTTATGGATACAGCATCTTCAGATGTGTAAACACTATCAATGACGCCTACCACTGTGGTGTGGTTGAACCCAGCAGCATTCCATAGAGTCTGAGTGCTCCATTAGAACACTGGCACATCAATCAGATATTTCAGAATGGGTGTTAGATCGTTGGCAGTTAAACAGGGCAGTTCTTGAGGTGCGTTTTCCCCCTGCGTACTCCGCGCTGTACATTAGGCAGATGAAGTGAAGTAATTAAAAGATGCCACTGCAGGAAGTGGGAAGGAGGGAGGAAAGCAAAAGGATGATCTTCCCTGCTGAACACAGTGACATTGACTTCATTACAGCATTGGAGAAGTTTCTTCAATTGCTATTCTCCCAGCAAGCCAGGACCACCTCGGTCACAACACTCTGGCTGATTCAGGTGATTGTTGCTGCAATGAGGTGTTTCATGCCTGGAATGATTTCTTTGATGGAAGAAATTGAGAGCAGGACCAGGAACAGATGGCTCATAACAACATCTTAATTCAGGAGAGCCAAAGTAGTATTTCATTATGGAGTAGTATTTTGAAATTGCCTTCAGGTGTTAGTTTAAGAGAGTAGAGAAAAAAGAAAAGTTAAAAAGATTTTTAAGATTTAGTAAAAGGGATAGAGTGGTACAAATCAGATCCAGTAATAATGCCCTACAAACCTGTCAGATTGTAGTAAAGTGACAAGAGCTAGCTAAAGGGAAACATTGCCCCATGTATGGTGATGGACTTGTTTCACTTTGATGAATCAACTGGTTTGAATTATTAGAAAAATGAAATGAAATGTTTGCCCTGGTTCAGAATTTCCAAATGCCCCTTCAGGATAAAAGGACATGCATTATCTCTTTTTAATAATTTGAGACTTGATTTTATGCTATGCAAAATGTTATCTCTTTAAAGCACTAACATAAATGTTAAAACAAATTCATGGTGCAGCTGAGTTTTGTGATTAACAGGGTTCATTTAAATAATTTCTTTTCTTGCTAAACTTTCCCCCAAACACTGAGCTTCTCTTAATAAACATGTAATCCTAAAGGTTTATTATGCCACTTTCAAGAGGAAAATTCTTGGCTGCTATGAATGTCAACATAAATTAGGATTAATCAGTCTAATTCCTCTGTGAATTTACAGTGTTTGTGTACTAGATTTTATAGACAAATACCTGCCTTTCCATTCAAAGCCCTGTATTGTGTAGAAAAATCACTTCCTGACATTTTCCTGTCTCTGAAAGTTGTCTTTGGGATGCTGTTATTTTTATTAATTATGGAATCTAAATTATGTAAAAGACAAAGAAAGATCCATACACAAACACTTTAAATCTGTTTGTACACATTTGAAGAAAAGCTCTCATACGTTTCTTAAAAACACACAAATTAATATTGCTTACTTTTCAGCAGGAGTAAATTAGGGTCTCCGAGACCTCCTTGGAATAGTCTGGAGTTAAATAATATTGCATGTTTTTCATTTTACTATGATGAATGCAAAGCTATTAAATAACCTTTTAAAGAGTTGGTGTAATTATCTGTAAACAATAATGTTACAAAAAAAGGTCAAGTTGCTTGCCATTAGATGTTTATGGATATAAACTGGATTTATGTTTCCATAAAAAAGCGCCGACTAACTAGATTAATTCTACACAAACTAAACCAACTGTAGTAATATTTAGACACAATAAAATGATACCAATTAAAACAATTTTATTTTTTGTGTCATATTGATTAATGGTGCACTAAAATTAACCAGAGACCTTAAAATCAGGATGGTTACAGGAAGGCATCCACATCTCAGCATTATTACCAACAAGAAGAGCAGTTAAGGGAAACAGCCCTGCAATAGTATGAATATTTAATTAATAATTAGTCATGTAATTTCTCCTCAGGAATTATTATCCCTCAAACTGGTTTGTGAATTTAATTATTAGCAGCCTTTTTGTTTCCATGTCCCCTCATTACTGTCAGGATTGATGTAACATAAACTTCATTAAAAATTAAAGCAAGAGTCTTAATTACAAGGCTACCCTGACTGAAGTCAGAATTAGCCAAGTCAGTGATGTGCAAATGAGTGCATTATTTAAGAAACATGCTGGAAGTAGTTATGCTAATGTGGAAGGTTCACAGTAGCAGACCTTTTCACTTGCAGTTGCATATTCATTAAATGCACTATGCAAATTTAATGTAGCAGCCTTAGTAATGCGTTGTTAATTTATTCAGATTTATTGAGTACGACTTATAAAAAAATACAAATTTAATTACTCTATCTAGTAGGATGATATTAGGAAAGATAGCAGAGGTTTAAAATGTGTTGATCTGGATTACTGCAGTTTGATGGAGGATGTGGTATCAAAGGACACAATTTTGATAACTGGGCTTGAAAGAATATTTGATTTACTTATGGAATGATCTAAGAAATCACTAAAATTGCACATGCTACTTCCCAATAGGAGAGTAAAAAAAGTCTCAGTTGTATTAACTTAAGAGCTAAAGCAATGCTGAGTCCACAGTCTAATGGATGTAATGATCCTACTGAGACCAGTAAAGGTTATGTATGGAGATCTATGGGAAGCAAACTGTCTTTGTGGGAAGTTCATTGGTAGTTGCATGTTCCTCTGCGATGTCACTGATTATCAAGTTTAACAACAGGAATCCTATCTCTGTTCTCCAGCTGTAACTGCACCAGCAGCACAAGACAATTTATTAGTACGGGTTGATGTGAAATTTAAGGGTTTGTTTTTTTTTCCTTTGCAGTTTGCATATAAAACAAAAAAACACGGTAAATTTACTATTATGGAGGTTTTTTGTAACTGACACATTTTTCCCATGAAGCCTGCATGTGGAAAGGAAAATGGTATAATTGGACCAAATTATCCACCAGAAACTTTGAAACTCTCAAAATCATTTGGATGGCTAGAGAGGGACACATGCCAGTGAGTGTAATCTGCTGGGTAGAGTGTGATGTAGAAAAGCTGGGCTAGAACAATCCATTTCCAAGCTTCTTTGATCTTCCTCTTTATTATAGTTACAATCTCTGGTGTGCATCGAGATGCACAGCTGTAAGAGAATTATTACTGTAAGCATTCAACTGGTCGGTCTGTCAGTCAAGTGAACCTAACCAAGCTTTCTTGTTAGATGATCCATAAAAGTTTTCAAGGGACAAACTGTGAAACTCTTACACACATTGGTGAGCTGTGACTCACCTGAATTGTCCCAGTGACTCCCGTGGGGCTGCTTGTATAACTACTCACCAGTGTGAGAGAGAGGTTCACGGCCTGGGCCCAAATGAATATCCAAATGCTACCGTTGTGTTCTCCAACTTATGTAAATTGGATTTCATTGACCTTTGTACATATGTTGTCTGCGCTGTTGTGCCACTGAAAACTGTGGCCATCTACTTGATGATAGTTCTTTGTGTGTTGTGGAGTGGGCACTTAGAATTAATTAATGGATAGAAGACCCAGTTGTGCAAGGTACTGAGGCCTTCACTTCCATTCTATTCAGGTTATTTAACTGCAAGCATCACCATAGTAATTGAGTGCCTTCCAGTGGTGTATTAAATCATTACTTTTCTTTGTACGACCTATAGGCCTTGTCTACACTGGCAAGTTTCTGTGCAATAAAGCAGCTTTCTGCGTTGTAATTCTTGAGGTGTATACACTGCCAACCCACTTAGTGCACAGAAACTGCAGTTGCAGTGCTGTAAAAAAAACACCCCCATGAGAGGCATACAGCTTGGTCAATTACAGTGCTGTGATTGGCCTCCTTGGGAATTTTGAAAGTCCTCTTCCTGTTTGCTCGGTGACGCATGCAGTGGTCTCAGCACATCTTTCCAGGTGACCAGGCCTGCTTCACACACAGGTGATCCCCTGCTCGGAGCAATGCCAAGCTGCTGGACCTCATCGGCATTTGGAGAGGAGGCGGTCCAGTCCCAGCTGCTCTTCAGCCATAGGAATTATGATACCGAAGGACAGATTTCACGACGCATGACGGAAAGGGGCCATGACCTGGCCATGCTGCAGTGCAGGGTCAAAGCAAAGGAGCTCTGGAATGCCTACCACAAGGCATAGGAGGCAAATCGCTGCTCCAGTGCTGCGCCCCCGAGCTGCCGGTCCTACAAAGAGCTGAACGCGATACTCCGTGGCGACCCCACCTCTACTGCGAAGGCCACTGTGGATACTTCAGTAAAATCAAGGGATAAAAATAAAAAGATGCAAGTTTGTTAGTTGCCTGGAGGCCTTTCAGCTGCTCCAGTTTTTGGGTACCACCCTTAGGAACTGATATAAGTCTAAGTGGGATCCATGGTAGAACTCAGACCAGGAATTTAAAACAAAATCAAAGATCTGATATTTTTTTTTCCCCAAGCACTCAGCACACACAACTGCAGCTGAAATCAAAGGGAGTTGCAAGTACTCAGCACATCTGTCAGAAATAGAATTTTCCCTCCCCAAGCCCTGGTAGGGTATAACTGCATCAGTAACAACAGTTCCCCTTTCTACTCTTGCTCTGCTGTCTCTGTTCCCAGGTATGGTCAGTCATTTATGAGCTCTTTCTTTGCTGGTTGGAGCTGAGCAGTCCTCTCTGAAGTCACATGGCTTTTCTCCTTGGAAGAACAAAAGAAGCAAGCAGCACAGACTATTTCTTCCTCGGCCAAATGCTGAAATTAGAAGGAGTTTTACTAAATTACCATTGATTTCAGAGGATGAGGATTTGGACCCCTCTCTCGAAACCCACCTTCAATTTAACACAGTAGACTTCCCAACAGGGCAAATATTTACCCTCATGGTGTACACACAACTGTCTGGAGCTCCTTAATCCAGACTTACTCTGCATCAGTGGTGTAATGACAGACTCTTGAGAGAGAAGCCTTTCTAAACAGTACCCATGTAGCTGCTACATGGTGTCAGGGTTAGAGGGCTAGTTAAACCTCTGACCTGTTTCAGCACATGCACCTCAGGTATGAGGCCTCATGTCTTTGCCTCTTTGTAGTGGAATCTCACAATTCTCCGACTCTTAGACAGGGTCCTCCTGGGCTATCATATCCCGTAGATCATTGGTGGGCAAACTGTGGCCCTCAGGCCAAATCCGTCCCACCAACTGTTTTAAGCCAGCCCTCAAGCTCCCGCTGGGGTGCAGGGTCTGGGGCTTGCCCCACTCCAGCCGGGGAGCAGGGTCGGGGACCACTCCATGCGGCTCCTGGAAGCAGTGGCATGGCCCTCCTCTGGCACTCCAATGGGAGCTGCATACAATTTCTATTCCCAGATGTGGGCCTTGGCCGAAAAGTTTTTGCACCCCTGCTGTATTTCAACCATACTTACCCTAAACAGGTCTGACTGGGTTCAGGTACCTATGGGTCTTCCCTTAGAGAGCTTGTGGCTTGAGATGAATACAGTGACCTGAAACAGCCTTCTTAAAGCAAAGTATTGTTTAATCTTAACAGTAGGAACAAGGCAAAGCATAAGAAAAGAGGGCTATGGAACATTAGGTAAGGAAGACATATATAAGGCATTTGAAGTCTTTGGAGGCCAATCTTACCCCAGACAGCAGGAAGTTAGTCTGTCCCCCAGTAGTCTCTCTGCCCCTGTCGTTGAGGGCCTGTCTTCTTATCCAGCCTAAGTTCTCTGTTCTAATTTCTCCAGACTTGGATACCCCATGGTCACAAGATGGGATTTACCCCTTTCCCATGTTGGAGCAATGAGGTCAGTAGTGTTTTGGAGATGGCACTTCAAAGAAAATGGCTCTGGCATTCTCCATCAAGTGTGAGTAAATGGGTGGCCATGTGAAGCCATTGTCCTCTCCCTTGCGTTCATGCAGTCAACCCCTTCTTGAATTAAGACCTCATAGTCATACAGTAACCAACCTTACTGCCATCAGGCAAATGGAACATATATTCATAAATTATTACAAGTGACTCCAAATCCATACCACATGGTACTGTTCAAGGATCCATTGTGGGGCTACATGTGTCAACAATCATTCACACAGTGAAGTCTGCAGAATCAGGCCTCATAAGCACTAAGTAAAATTCATCTCACAGACAAGGGTCTATGCAGGTCCTGTGTACCTCATGAATTGATTGATTAGTTTAGAAAAGCCTCGCTAAGCCTTTTGCACTGAGGTGTATTGCATTGCCATGCAGTTGTCTGACTACTCATTTCTGAAAAGAAGGATGCATAGACCAGCTATTAGGCAGACTCAAGCCTGGTCTCCTGTCACATGCAAAGTTTCTCACTTCATACCTGTCACAGAAAAGGACTGACTTGTTGAAAAAAGAGCACATCTGGACATACTATATATTTATCTGATTGTTAACAAAAAGTCCCCAGTTAAAATGCAGCCACGCTTGCTTTTCAACAATTGGACTGAAGTGAAATCTCAAACTGTGCCTTCATAGCATGGGTTGGGAGATTAAATGTACAATGGATGCTGGGAATGGTTGAATGACTGGACATTTACATCTGTTTAATTAAGAACTAGCTCATTTCAGTTGAGATATCATGCTGGGGATTACAACACTTTTGTGATTCAAATTCCAGTAAGGATATAAGAGAGATAGTTTGGTGTCCTTTCAATCCCTAGCAGGCAGTGATGCACATCACAAAGCTAATAAATGATTGGCAGATCTGCAAACTAAGGATTTTGTCATTATCTGTTAAAAGGTGTCTCTAAAGTAGAATTTGGGTCAACCATGGGTGTGTGAAATCATACATGCAGGTGACAGTGAATGATAGATTGCTTACAAGTATTATCCATCATTTGGCACCAAGGTAATTCTGGCTCCATCCCTAAAAGGTGTTTATTCTGTTAATCACCTGTTCATCTACCTTAGGTACTTGTGTTGCCTTCAGTATGTCTGAGTGCCTTGCTGTCTTTAATGTATTTATCCTCACAACACCTCAGTGAGGTAGAGTAGAGCTATATTCCCCCTCTGTAAAATGGGGAACTAAGGCACAGACAGGCTAAGTGGCTTGGCCAAGGTCACACAAGAAGTCTGTGGCAAAGCTGGGAATTGAACCCTGGTCTCCCAAGTCTCAGATGCATGTCCTAACTACTGTATAATCCTCCTCTCTGTCCTCCATTTAAATTCTTTCCAAATATGCACACTGTCCCTGCTACAGAAAGCAAAAGCAGGTAAGATTTAAGAATCAGATGGACATGTAAATGAACAGGGGAAGAGGGAGGAAATGTTGAGGCTGTGTACATTAGGGCTGCCCAGAGGATTCAGGGGGCCTGGGATCCTCGGTGGCAGGGGCCCCCGCTTCGGCGGTAATTTGGCGGCGGGGGGTCCTTCCACTCCAGGACCCGCCGCCGAAGTGCCCCAAAGACCCGCGGCAGGGGGCCTCGCCGCCGAATTACCGCCGAAGATCCAGCTCTTCGGCAGCAGGTCCTGGGGTGGAAGGACCCCCCCGCTGCGGGTCTTCGGGGCACTTCGGCGGTGGGTCCCGGAGCGGAAGGACCCCCTGCCACTGAATTACCGCCAAAGACCTGGAGCGGAAGAAGCTCCGGGGGCCCCGGGCCCCACAAGAGTTTTCCGGGGCCCCTGGAGCGAGTGAAGGACCCTGCTCCAGGGGCCCAAAAAACTCTCGTGGGGGCCCCTGCGAGGCCTGGGGGAAATTGCCCCACTTGCCCCCTCCTCTGGGCGCCCTGGTGTGCATGCCTTCAGTCCTCTCCAGAACTGAAAGGTCAATGAGGGAGAGGTGCGGGAAGGTTAAGAAATGAAAGGTTGATTTACAAAGCAGACTAAGGAGATTTAAGAGGATTGTACCATAGGAAACAAAACTGGCCTTAGCATTTCAAAGTGCTCATGCTACTGAACTTCTCTGCAGCTTTTTCTGCAGATAACCACAACATACTACTGGCCTGCTTATATGATACAGTTGGAATAAATGGCACAGCCTTAATATGGATCCAACAGTTCTTGTTCAGCAAGACCAAGAGAGTAATGATGGATAACTTCTCTTCTCCAGAAGCTCTCACCTGTGGGGTTCCATGAGGATTAACCATATAACTGCTGCTTTGCTGAACATCTCCATGACAAAACTTGCTGGCAGTGACCCTCACTACATCTGAAGATATGAATGATAACCCTGATCACAAAATGGTAGCCAGTTTTTATTAAGAACACCAAAACATCATATTTTTCCTTTTTTGTCTCTAAATATATGACAGTTGCATCTGTTCCTAGGGAATTTCAAGGCCTCTGTTAGCCTCTATTTGGAATCTTTTTCTCCACCTTATATCAAAAGGAAGCTGAAAGAGTTAAAGTGCTTTGCTAAAGGAATTCTACTCACTAGGTATGTACCAAGGTCTCCATTTATCAGGTGCTCCTCCCCTTCCATGCTGTCTCTGCATATGCGGCTCTAACTCATGAATAAAGGCTTGCATGGAGGGAGATTAATTTCATGATACAGATCCTGCCTGCTATAACTGGCTGCAGTTTTCTGAGATAATATTGCAATTCAGATTTCCTGCTGCTCGGAGTGCTGGGTTTACAATGGCACCTGTGGCTCCATGGAGCCGGACCCATGCTCAGAAGGGGCCCCGTCCTGCTCGGCTTGCACTACGTCCCAAGACCCCACCAGCTTGCTGGCTCCCCGCCACCCATCACTTGCTCCTCAGGCCAAGGGATCTTCTGCACTCCCTGGCCCCACTGCCCTGCTCCTCTCTGCCACCTGGCTGGACCCCAGTGCACCTCCACCTCTGGGCAGTCTCTGCTTCCCACCCCCTGTGGGGACCCGCCTGTCTCCCCAGAGCTGAGCTGCCTGGGACTGGTGCAGAAGCCTGGCCAGTCTCAGCCGATTGGGGTGGGGGTGGGGGGCTTGCCTGGGCCCCTCCAAGCAAGTGTGTCTTGAGAGAGCCCGGCCGGGGCAGGCCCTGGCCTGGCTGATCTCACCACTCCCAAGGGGCTGGAGTGATTCCCGGCCCTGAGACCAGCTCTGGCTGTGCTGCTCGCTCAGCCCAACAGACACAGTCACCTCCCAGCAGGGCCAGTGAGTGTGGCTGGGCGATAGGGGGTGAGGAGTGGGTCTGTGGGGGGTGCTGGGCTGTGAGGTGGCGGGGAAGATCTGTGTGTGTTGGGACACTAGGGAGTTGGAGGTTCTCTGGGGGGTGCTGGGCAGTTGTGGTGGGGCTGTGGGCAGGGGGGCACTGGGCAAGGGCAGTGTTGTGCAGGGTGTTATGCATTTGTGGGAGGGGTTGGGGCAGGTGCTGGGCATAGCGGGTCCAAGGGAGCTCTGGCCATAGGGAATCAGGGGGCTGTTCCAGTGTTTGGGGCGGGGAGGCTGTGTGGCGAGGCATAGGCCCACCCCTGAGGGGAAGGGGCATACTGGCAGCACAGGTCTGGGTGGGCCACTGTGCGTCTGGCAACTGCCCGTTTGTAAATAGTGCCCTGGGCTGGGCGGAGCTGGACTGCCCCTGCCATGCCATGCCCCATTGCCTTTGGCTGGCCCCTCGCTCTAGGGAGTGACGTCCCTGCGCCATGCTCCATTGCCTCCATGGGGGCCCACATATATGTTTGACACCGGATCCACAAAAAGTTAATCCGGCCGTGGCTGCTTGAAGCAATTATTTTTCTTGTAAGTTGTACTGATCCTATGCAAGGATTTTTACAGGTGTCTTTGCATCCCAGGACACAGATATGACGCCTAGGGCTACTTTTTCCCTTGTCATTGCTGTAACTCTGTTATGGATAAGTTATTTTAGGGTCCCTGTCTCTGTCAAGTCTCTTGGATTTACAGTCTCTCTAGCCCTCTTTGTCAGACTTTCAGGCACTCTTTCCTTTACAGAAGATGATTTGCCATATGGTAAGTGGGTTTGTGCACCATTAGATGTTTTTAATTGCACTGTGTTTACAAAGTGCTCTGTAAATACTTACATATCCTATTCTGCTAGAAATGATTTTTTGTACTGCATTTTCCTGGGTCTATTCCAAATTATGCCACTATGAGAAATTATATTACACTTGCTGCCATAAAATGCCATTCAGAGCTTAATGACTCCATGCCCAGCATGGGGTGTCACAATATCACACTTCTCTCATGTCCATAAATAAGGCATCAAAAGGTTACTCCGGAGCATTCAGGTGAGTAGGTTAAGTTGTACTCTGACATGAAGACCCAGTTTGCAACCAAAGTAGCACTGGTCAGGGTGGATAAAAATAAATGATTTTTTTAATTTAAATCAGATTTTTTTGATAGATTTTTTTTCCTCAAAAAGCATTTTAATTAAGATACATTACAGCTCAAAGATATCTCATCATGGAATAGGGATTATAAATTCTAATTCTACAGTATGAGACAATATATTAATATAATGTTTAAGAAAAGTTTTGTAAATGAGTTCTAATAGTTCATTACCCAGGGACAGCTCAATGGTTTGAGGTTTAGCCTGCTAAACCCAGCATTGTAAATTCAATCCTTGAGGGGGCCATTTAGGGATCTGTGGCAAAAAATCTGTCTGGGGATTGGTCTATTGGTCAATGGAGCAGGGGGTTGGACTAGATGACCTCCTGAGGTCCCTTCCAACCTTAATATTCTATGGATTAGGGACCCAATTTTATGGGGTGCCAGGGGCTTCTGTATAGATTATTTAGGTTAATCTTTCTATCTACCCAATGGGACTCAGTGCTCAGTCTAGAAGATATCATCAGAGATGCTTAGGTTTACAGTTCTCAGACTGTGGATTTGTGTCTCCAGAGGTAACATGCTTGTTAACAGCAAAAATGTTTTAAAATAAATATGTAGCAGTGAGAAATAACAGACCTCATTCCTGTTGTCCCTCTGCAAATTTGTGTACACAGAGTCAATCCCTTACCTCTCTCTAAAAGTGCAAAGTTTCAAAAAGTTCAATGACTAGAAGATTGTTGGGGGGGGGAATAGACCTGGACAAGGAGAAGTCTGGAGATAAATGTGAGAAGGGAGGGACAGGCAGTAGAAACAAACGTGAAACTGTTTGAGCAGCATGTTCCAGAAGTCTTGAGGTCTTTCTGAGTGTAGCCTTCATTGATTTGAGATCTACCACACCATTCTCTCACTAGAAGGGAAAACCTATAATGGCAGCAGGCCATAACAGAGACCCAGTTTGGGAATATTTTAATGAAGTTATTTCTTGCAAATGAAGTTCCTCTACCTGTCGGTAAGACAGGAATGCGTGCAAAATGCAAACAGTGCAACAAAGAAATGCAAGGCCTGATTGCCGGAATGAAACCACATCATGAGAAGTGTTCCTTCTCAGGAATAAGCTGCGTTGAAGATGATGAAAGGAACATATCTGAACATGCAGGATCTTCAGGTTGGTAAACTTTTTAAATTTCATACTTCTCTCTTTAGAACTGCCTGTCTTCCTTCTGGACTATTCTTGAATTCTCATGTTTGAGAAGGAAAATATAGTTGTTACTCTATGGTACAATCATTTTAGATGCAGTTGTGATAAAAAATAAGTAGCTGAAATAGGCAGATCTTCCTTTTACAATTTCACCTTTAAAGTAGTACTGAGTGTCTGTGAATACAATGAGTAATACTAAATGAGCAGTATGGTGGTAATCAATAAATAACTGTATTGACTTTTATTTTGTTTAGGAGAATCCATCCTCAACATATGGGATTCTGAAGTCTATCCACCTTCAAGATCACCATCATTTTCTATCGTTTCAGAGTTATCTGCCAATGATAGTGTTTCAGTCACATCATGTATGTCACATAGCCACAGTATATCACCTGTAGCAAAAAGGAAAACAAAAATATCCATCATCCAGAAACAACCATAGATAAGTTTGTGATAAAAACCAGCAGATTACAAAAAGAGGTAATTGATTAAAAATTGTTTATGCAACAAACTCCTTTCCATATGATTGAGAACCCACACTTCATTAACATGGTTCAGTCATTAAGACCAGGATATAGTCCACCCAACAGAGCAGATTTCACAGGCAAATTGCTGGATAAAGTGTATGAAAGAGAAATTGAGCAGTGTGCAGAAGGTCTAGAGAGTGAAATTGTTAGCCTGAGTCTTGATGGTGGAGCAATGTCCACAATGATCCTGTTGTATGTGCTTGTGTGACAACAGAAAAAAACAATTGATACATCAGGAACTGCACACAGCAGAATACTTACAAGAAGTAACTATAACAAACTGGCGGGGGGGGGGCGGAAATCAAATGTCTAGTACGCAGCTTGGTCACAGACAATGCTGCAAATATATCCAAGATGAGAGGAAATTATATAGACGAGAGTCCCAAGCTAATAACATACGGTTGCAGTGCTCATTTGATGCACCTTCTAGCCAAAGACTTCAGTGTTCCAGAAATAAATGTTAATGTTGTTGAAATTGCAAAATACTTCTGTAATAACCACTTTTCAGCAGCTGCTCTGAAAAAAATGGGAGGAACCAAGCTAACTCTCCCACAAGATGTGTGATGGAACACAGTAGTAAACAGTTTTGAGCGCTATATCAAGAACTGGCCTAATCTGATAGTTTATGAACAAAATCATGAAAAAATAGATGGCACTGTCACAGCCAAAGTTCTCAAGATTGGGCTTAACAGAAATGTTGAACACATGCCGAGTACCCTGAAGCCTATTTCTGTAGCCTTGAACAAAATGTAGGGAAATAGCTGTTTTATTGCTGACACTGTTGAAATTTGGAAGGAACTGAGTGAGATCTTAAAAAGAGAAATATGTAATGACAGAGTTAAATTACAAGCATTAAAAAAATGAATGGGACAAGCACCATCTCCGGCTCATTTTCTTGCAAATATTCTCAGTGCTCAGTACCAGGGTCAAACCTTAACTGCTGAAGAAGAGGCGTTGGCTGTGACATGGACATCCAGCAATCATCCCTCCATAATGCCAACTATAATAAACTTCAGAGCTAAATGTGAACTATTCAAGAAATATATGTTTGCTGATGATGTTTTAAAGAAAGTCACACCAGTGAACTGGTGGAAGTCACTTAAGCACTTGGATTCAGAGACTTTTGAAATTATAATTTCACTTTTAACAGCAGTAACTTCTTCTGCCAGTGTAGAAAGAACATTTTCTTCCTTTGGACTAATTCATTCCAAATTGAGAAATCATTTAGGACCTGAAAAAGCAGGAAAGACTGTTTTTCTTTTCCAGATTATGAACAAACAGAAAAATGAAGGCAAAGATGACTGAGTTAGCTGCAGAAGCCAATATTTTAAGTTTCTCATGTTGACCTGGCTGACAGTCGATTTAATTTTTTTAAAATATTTCATGTAACTATTTTAGTTAAAAACAATTTCAACAAAAACAAACCTGATTTTTAAAAACTTGAATGTTTAAATTCAAAAATTCATATGCTTGGTTTGTTAAAATATATGTTTGCTGTTGAAGAAAATCTAGAATACATAAAGTTGTTGTTTAAGTTAAATAAAACAGTTTAAATGTCTGTCTGGTGATGTTCTCCTCCTAATACAGCATGGCAAGAAAATCCTTCAAATATTAATGATTAACCTGTTGAATTGGAGATCGTTCACCTCCTAATGACTTCATAAATATCTGCTTCAATTACCTTTGGTAAATGAAATAACCAAACAATCATTCATTTTCTGATATAGCTGTAAAACTAATCTGAAAAGTTTTCAAAATAAATCACTTTAAAAATGTACAGTATGTACCTTCTAAAAATGAAACCTACATCTATATCTGAGTTGTGAAGAATATGCATTAAGGTTATAACAACCAACAAGAATGCACTTTTTATGTAGAAATCCATGATTAAATAGTCTTCCTGACTAGTGATTTTAAATCAAATCCACCTGGGCACTGGTTAAACTAAAAGTGTAGCTTTAAACCAGTTTAGTTAGTTAAACGAGTTCAAACCTCTGCGTGGACACACTTCTATGGTGGCACAAGCAAAACCAATATAAACAATTTTAAACTGATAGAACTGTGACTTCTGTGTGTAAACAAAGCCTAACTCTTGAGATAGTGTCTTCAAAATAGACCCGCTGTCTCCCTTCAGCCAGGTTACATAGAGAATAAAATGAAAGGACGATTTTGATACTCAGTTACAGTGCAGGTTTTATGCTTCTTTCTTTCTTTCTGAGCAGAGAATTTTAGTTTTTCAGCCGTATGCTTGATGGGGAGTCCTACCCATGGGAATTCAAATAGTTTCTGCCCCAGGGAGGAGATAAAATGGACTCTGAGCCCTCCAGTAGTTGGGAATTGGTTGTGGTGGTGGGGTGGGGGGTGTATTTTTATAGAATAGGCATCAGCCCCAACCATCATCTATATTATTTATAGATGGTGGCTAGTTTGTAGGAGGAGCCCTATTTCTTAAAGCAAGGACTCAGATGGGACTGGAATCAGTGGCCTGTGTTCTAGCCGGGTCACACCAGGTAGGAACTAGATAAGTCCCTTCAGTACGAGTAGCAATGCTGGAAAGAAGGTGGAACAGAAGAAAGGCTTGTGTTAGCAAACCAAACATTCATCTTCTGCAGCTTCCAGGACTTGAGTGTGTGTATGTCAGTGTGTGTAGGTGTATAACGAAAGATTCTGGCTAAATCCTCCTGGTGCTATTCACTAACAAGCACTGGGGAAAGCAAGTGGATAAAGAGATGCAGAGCACATGGACTGGCCTGTAAGAAAGACCTTTCAGGCTTCAATGAGGTTCACTCTCTCACTGTCAATTATTAGCCAAGTTTTCAGCCGGTTTCAAGCTGTCCTCTGGTTTGGCATGATCACTTTTTCTTCATGCTTACAAGAGATTGCAGGCATAAAAGGGGACACAGACCCATTCTGAATGCATAAAATCTACATTTCCTCAGGCTAGTTGGGTAACTAATCACTCATCAGTCTGACCCATATCCCCAAAATGGGAGTAGGTGGAATTGCAGATGTGCAAAAGTAAAGGCTGCATTTGAGAATTTGGTTCAATGTGTTGTGACAATATCACTCATGTTTCCAATGTTAAAAGTAGAAATGCATATCAAACCTCTGCTATAGGGCTCTTACTCCTATGTATGCTTTAGAGCAGCTTATGTTACTCCTGGCTGTTATAAGGAAAGAGTTAAATTCAGGAGGTTTGTAGGGGGTTGAATCACTTGCAGAATGAACCCCATTTGCAAAGCAATAGTTGCAGTCTTCCTTGACCCATGACTTACTGAAGTAACATACATAGTTTTTAATTTGAGTTCATTAGTTTGTTATTGCTTCGCTGTAGCTCAGTGATGAGTGGTTTAACAAGGAAGTGGTTGTAGCGTCGGATTTCATAGATGAGGTGGCAGCATCTTACTTGGGGAAACCCAAGAGGAATCAGTGAAGGGGAATGGACTTTTGGGGGCAGATTTTCAGCTGGCTCCAGTGGAGTGATGACAGTTTACACCAACTGAGGATGTGCCCCGTGGATCACAAGAGAATTTTTTCTCCTGGGTTTCCTGACTCTAAAACATTAAAAATCTAATGCAGCTTTATTCTCCATCCTCCTTTAAGTCTTAAATATCTGTCTTTAGGGCATGGTCTGTAATAGACTAGGGCTTTAGGACCAGTTTTTCTGAGAAGCTGGCAGTGCTCAAGAAGGGCCCTTGACACCGTTCTGACTTAATGCTAGGCACATCTGCAGCTACTTGGACAAAATTGACATTGTCTAGAGAGCAAAGCAATCACCTAGTGTAGCATTACAGAGCATTTACACTTGAGCCGTGTTACCAGACAGTAAATCTTGACCTTTAGGAGTTCAGAGATTAGATTGCTTTGCCGCAAGCATTCAAGATATTGTTAGGAATTTGTTGCTATTCAAAGCAGATTTCAGGGGTTACCTATGGGTTTAATTCATCGCCTCAATCATTTTTGGAAGGTTCTTTTAAAGCCGAGGTAGCTTCAAATAAAAACTAGGATTATTTTTACATTTATTGTTAGCAGTTGGTGAAAAAGTGAAAGCAAAAAAGTGTCTTACGACACTGCTGTAAGTTTAATTGTTTATTCCTACATGGGTCACTATTCTACAGCAGGCAGAGGGAAATTGCTGCTTTTCTACTTCACGAACTAACTAATTTATTCCAATGGGGATTTAAGCTCAAAAATAGGATTGTGGATTTGAGTCACAATCAGGCATGGTTTAACTCAACTCATTATAAAACTTTCAAATTATTCTAGATATTAATTCATATATTGATGCAATACTAATAACCTGTTAATTACACTGAGTTTATACACCCTAAAATGTTGCTTGGCACTTAATTTAGCCCTGCTAAAAAGGCTGGCCACACCCTGCTTCTAGGCAGAATGGCCCAGTGGAGGGGCCCAGGCGTTTAGCAGAGAGCCCAGCTGTGGGCCCTAATGAGGGCGGGCTCAGAGTAATAGGTTGAGCCAATTAGAGACAGCTGGGCTGAGGACTGGGAGGGCTATATAAACCCTGGGAAAAGCTCAGTAAAGGGGCTAGCCTGGGAGGAGGCAGGAGGGCGGGATCTCTGCCTGTGCACCAATTCAGGTGAGCCCCAGGGGCCAGAATACCCTGGGAAGAGTCCACGGGGAGACAGCTGTTAGAGGAATTGGGGACTGCATGAAACACTGTAAATAAACACACGAGGGTGCAACTGTTGAGAAAGGCGCTGGGACTCTTTATTTGGCCAGCCTGAGCACAGGGCACAGGCACGAGAGGGTGGAAACCTGTGCAGACCCTGGGACGGGGCCTTTGGCTGCTTTAATGGTGGTGACTGACATACTTGTGGGCAAGAGATGTATTTTACTATTAGCCCACTTCCACCTACATTTTTCATTTTCCTGGAGGTGTTATGCCTGATTCGGAACTCTGAGTGGTTCTGTATCAGCCTAACCCTCTGTGTGTAACAATTAAAACAATCATAACAATAAATTACAGTGTGTTAGAAAATTTCTGAAAATATGGGCAGACTGCATTGCCAGCCAAAAAGGATTGGCGATGAGTGGAACTGCAAATGCTAGACAGAGATCTGATGAGAAGACAGGTGTAGAGCACAATCAAAGGCATAGGTGCCGTGTTTCTAATCTGCTGGGGGGTGCTCTGCCCAGGCCCTGCCCCCACTCCACCCTTTCCCCCAAGGCCCCACAGATCAGCCCTCTCCCTCCCTCCCAGCGCCTCCTGGCGCCACCAAACAGCTGATCCGCAGCAGGCGGTAGGTGCTGGGAGGGAGGGGGAGGAGCTAATCGGCGGGTCCTGTTGGTCGGCAGGAGGTGTTGGAGGAGGGGGAGGTTCTGGTGGGGGACTGCTGGTAGGTGCTCAGCACCTACCATTTTTTTCCTGTGGGTGCTCCAGTCCCGGAGCACCCACAGAGTCAGCACCTATGCTCTGAGGGTTCAATGAGAGATGCATGTTTACAGGTACTGGAAGGGAAAGTTGATGGCAGAAGAATACAAAAGGCAGAAAAAGAAGGTCTTGGATGGATGATGTGGTGTCCTAGGTGGATCCAAAGGGCTATATATCCACAAAGAGATTAGCAGAGGATTGTACAGAATGGGCTACTATGGTTGCAACTCTTCAGTAATGGAAATAATGCATAAAAAGGAATTCCATTAACTTCAGTGAAGTTACTTCTGATTTTCTGTCTATATCCTAGGCACTTACATGGCCCCTATTGATCTAGTATTGGAGCACCTCACAATCTCTAATGTATTTATCCTTACAACACCCTTGTGAGGTGGGGAAGTGCTATTATCCGCATTCTTCTGAGGCACAGGGAGGCTAAATAACTTCTCCAAGTTCACACAAAAAGTCTGTGGCAGAGTATGGAAGTGGTCCTGGGTTCCTCAAGTCAGAAGCTAGTGCCCTGATCACTGGAGCATCCTTTCTCTCGGAGGAGATCAGAAGCGGGTCCTTTGGTTTTTAAAAATCATAACATATTTTCAGTAGACATACTAGTACTGGTGCAGGGACCTGTGATCTGTTTAATACCAATCTACTTCTTCACATTGCTTTGTACCTAAATGTTATGAAATGCCCAATTCATCTTTAGAAACAATACACCCAGTGTGTCAATGTTATTTTTGGTGAAAACAAAAAAAAAAATTCAGGAGAATATATTTTAATTGTAACTGACCCTGCCACATTAAATGTTTTTAACAGGAGTTTGCATTTAGTTTGGTGCTGTTTTCCCTCCAGAATATACATTGTGGTTCACAGTAGCGTGGTTTGCAATGGTTACTATGGTGATTTATTTCTTATAATGAATAAGTGTTATAAATGGCCAGAACTTAACGAAGAGTTCCCTCAGGAATATCTCTTTATTAACTCAGATTGTTCTTTCCTGACTTTGCACCCTCTCTGAGATGTGGTGGGGTGTTATACATTCATACAGTGCAGCAGGGACTAGCACAGTTGTGTCATTTCATCACTTCGGGTATTTCCTACACTTTTTGCAAGTTAATTCTGCAGAAAACCCAAGTAAATGATGCAGAAATTGCTAATGAATCAGACCTTAAATGTGCATGTTTCTATTTTCTTGTACTTTGGAGCTGGTATTCACTGAAAGCTTTTATGCAAAATGGGATAAAAATCCATATCATAGCAATATAGTTTTAAGGGTTATGTAAAAAAAACAGTTTTTTAAAGCTGCATTATAAAATTTCTTACTGTATATATAAATGGTTGTTACATCCCTAAAAATTCTGTGTACAATATAAAGCCAAATGAATGTGAAACATATAACCTACCTATTAAATGTTGTATTAAATCTGGTCAATGTTTTAAAAAAAAATGGTAGAAATGTCATTGGAAAAAACCCAAAGATTTTACAGTTGTTTTTTTCCTGTTCTATTGACCAACCCTGGTAAATATTATTGTAGAATTAAGTTGCTTGTGGAATTGATAACAATATTCTTTTCCCCCCTAAATGATCTATATTGTGGAACATTTTGTAAAGGCTGTCAGACTGGAGAATGATAAAGATGGACTAAAATCCAATGATTAAGTTCACCATTGTTTGGCTGACTGACATGTTTGATTGGCTTCAATGGGATCACTTGTGTGAATAAATGTCATTAGAAGGATTGGTGGCTTTATTGAGAGCGTCCCTTGCAGTAGCGGCTCCATAAATCTGCATGGATAGAATTGATAGAACTAAAAGTAGATTGTGTGCAGCATGGCTTCCAGACCCCATACTACTGGCATGGGCAACAGCACATGAAATCTAGTAGGGTTAGAGGAAGCAGCACCTAGCCACAGAAGAGGGGGCATATAGCATTATGGGGGAAAACTGGTAACTATCCCACACCTTCAGTTTGTTTTCCTGTTTTGTTTTTAGTTTTTGAAAGCTCATGAGCAAAGCTGTCAAATTGTGCCAAAACCAAAACCAAAACCGTGGATCCAACGGTCAATACCTTCCTGCTTCCTGCACACATGCCAAACTTTGGGTATTTGGTCAGGATTTCAACTCTGTGGCTGGGCCCTGTTTGTATAATGCATTGAAGCAAAATCTCAGATCACCTTTGAACTAGGCAGAAGTTCTGTTCTGGATTTTGTAGCTTTGGGCCCATGTGCTAGTGAGAGATACTGTTGTATTTTGTATGATCATACAAGTTGGTGAATTATTTGGGCACAGGTTTCAAAACTGAGCCCAAGGGCTTAAATGTGAATATTCTGTGGAAGAAAACAATAATGTGAGATGCTCAATGTGTTGTACATTAATTTACATTAAATAAAAAGCCTGGTTATAATTAATACATTTGTGTCTAATATTGCAATTCCAGATGTCAGATTTACAACTTGAGCTGAATAATTAGACAAAGAGGTTTTTTTCCCCCCAGGCTTGCTAAACCTTTTCAGAAATGATCTATTTTATACAAAGTTTTAAAACTGACTTTTGTCTTGACAGACAGATTTACATTTCAAGTATTTCAAAGCAACTCCATCCGAATTGCTCGAATTCTTCATCCATCTATCATTCAGCTAATCTCTTTGCTTTTCCCCGTTTACTGAATGTACTTAGTGTTCTTTTGTTGAGAGCATTGTTTTTCAGACTGTGCTAACGCATCTTTAATCATACCTTGCCTCTTTCTTAGGCATTTGCCTTATAGTTCTAGGTGGAATTGCCTCTTCAGATTTTTCCTCTCTTTCAGTGGCACATTCAGCCTCAAATTGTTGTGCTCAGTAGTGCCATTGTCACATTATAACAGGGAAAATGCTTCATCATGTGTTGCTGAACGAGATGAAATCTTCACTAAGGAGCTGAGGGATCATGTTTGAGAAAAACATTCATTTTTATGCACCAAGTTATTACTGTGGAAAAGGAGACATTAAGGCCGTCGCAGTATTTTCAACCTCTAATACTAATGGAGTTTGTTGAAAGATTGTGGTTCCTGAGATTTTAGTTTTTAATGTATTTGGATACAGGACTTTTAAAGAACTGTTGAAATGGTCACCTTGTATCCAGCATGTTGTTTATCCTGCATCTAACAAACTGACCAACAAACAAACACTGTCTTTAAAATGTTGTTAAATTGGATAATGTACTTCTGTATATGCTGATTAACAAAGACTATCCAACTACAGAGGATAATTTTTAAACCTTGCTACTAATTTAAGTATGATATGGAGCAGTCTGAGCGTTCGGATAATTGCATAAGATGAAGCAAAAACATATGTGTACTGTTGGATTGTTAATCAGCAGCCCAATATTTTATTTATATGCTGGCTGGAAAAAGAAAAGGGGGTTTAACTGAAAGATGCAATTCACAGCAGGGCACAGAGATTTATATAGGGATATGTGTGTGCGTGGTGGTGGGGGGGAATCTAACTCCAAATAAAAGATGAATTAGGAAAGTTTTTACAAGGTAGCAAGGCAAAAACCCACATTGATTTATCTTGTCAAGATAGCTTTTAATTTTCTTTATCATATTTGTTTGCTTTCCAAAGCTGTTTACATTGAAGATTTGCTCCTTCACAACCCTTGTGTGTGTCCTTGTGGAACAAAAGCTGAATTTGTGATACCACAATTGTTTGTATGATGTCATGACCATGTGACTGATGACTTCATTATGTGATCAATTAGATGATGAAGGTCAGAGGTAGAAAATGCCCATTAAAGGCCTCGTGCTCCCTATATATGGAGGTGGAGGGGTTGGTTTGCCCTATTGCAGAAAGTGGCATGGAGGTTCAGGCCCGGTCTACACTAGGCGTTTAAACCGGTTTTAGGAGCGTAAAACCGATTTAACGCCACACCCGTCCACACTAGGAGGCACCTTATATCGATTTTAATGGCTCTTTAAATCGGTTTCTGTACTCCTCCCCGACGAGAGGAGTAGTGCTAATATCGGGATTAACATATCGGAATAGGGTTAGTGTGGCCGCAAATCGACGGTATTGGCCTCCGGGCGGTGTCCCACAGTGCACCACTGTGACCGCTCTGGACAGCATTCTGAACTCTGATGCACTGGCCAGGTAGACAGGAAAAGCCCCACGAACTTTTGAAATTCATTTCCTGCTTCCCCAGCGTGGAGAGCTCATCAGCACAGGTGACCACGCACACCTCATCTGCACAGGTAACAATGCGGTCTCCTGAGAATCGAAAAAGAGCCCCAGCATGGACTGCACGGGAGGTACTGGATCTGATCGCTATATGGGGAGAGGATTCAGTGCTAACAGAACTGCGTTCCAAAAGATGAAATGAAAAAGTATTTGAAAGAATTTCTAAGGCTATGACGGATAAAGGCCACAGCAGGGACTCAGTGCAGTGCAGAGTGAAAGTTAAGGAGCTCAGACAAGCCTACCAGAAAACCAAAGAAGCAAACGGAAGGTCCGGGGCAGGTCGAAAAACATGCCGCTTCTATGCTGAGCTGCATGCAATTTTAGGGGGCTGCGCCACAAGTACCCCACCCCTGACCCTGGATTCCGAGGTGGGGGTTGTAATCTCTGCCATGTCTGAGGATTATGCAGACGGGGAAGATGAAGATGAAGAAGAGGAGGACAACCTAGCAGAGAGCACACAGCACTCCGTGAGCCCCAGCAGCCAGGAGCTTTTTATCACCCTGACGGAATTACCCTCCTCCCAGCCCTCCCAAGCAACTATCCCAGACAATGACGCCATGGAAGGGACCTCTGGTGAGTGTACCTTTGCAAATAGCAAACATTGTTTTTTAAGCAAGCGTTTTTTAATGATTGATTTGCCCTGAGGACTTGGATTCATTCGCAGACAGTATAGTTACTTAGAAAAGTTTGTTAACATGTTTGTTAACATTGAGAGGAAATCCTCCAGGGACATCTCGATGAAGAGCTCCTGTAGGTACTCCAGAAGCCTTTGCAGAAGGTTTCTGGGCAAGGCAGCCTTGTTCCGCCCACCATGGTAGGACACTTTACCACGCCATGCATGTAGCAAGTAATCAGGTATCATTGCATGGCAAAGCATAGCAGCGTATGGTCCCGGTGATTGCTGGCATTCAAGAAGCATCCGTTCTTTATCTCGCTGTGTTATCCTCAGCAAAGTGATATCGTTCAGGATAACCTGGTTAAAAATCAGGAATTTAAGTAAGGGGGATGGCCGTTTTCCTACTGGGTTCGTGGACTGCAGCAGCTTAAAAAAAAAGCCTTTCCTGCACGTAGCCAAGCGGGGGGAGGGGAGGACTGAAATGCTGATGATCTTTTTTGTGTTTGGTCAGCGGGGATCTTCCCCAAGCTACCAGCCACGCAGTGGGTGGGGGGGTGGGAAGGTTGTTGATTAGCAGGGAGCTAGCGTGGTATTAGCCATGCGTTGGGGGGAGGGGTAAATCACTACAGAAGCCGAAAGACAGTGGCTTACCATGGCCGCATGCAAGCTGAATTCTGATGCCCGGACCTGTGTCTGTGAGATCTGTAATGCCAGAGCTGCAGGCACTCAGTATTAAGATGAAAAATGTGACCTTGTAGGGAAATCACATGTGCTATGTAAGGTGAATAGTGCTGTTCACTGTGAAAGAGTATAACCATTGTTCTGTAAAATGTATCTTTTTAAATATTTCTCTCCATCATGCAGCTGCAAATTTTTCAAGCGTCCCTCCTCCATCCCAAAGGCTAGCACAGATAAGGCGGAGGAAAAAGAAGACGCGAGATGAAATGTTCTCGGATATTATGGAAGTTACACGCAATGAAAGAGCTCATCTGAATGAGTGGAAGGACGTGGTATCAAATTACAGGAAAGATGCCAGTGAACGTGAGGACAGGAGGGACACCCGAGATGAGAGGTGGCAGCAGGAAGACCGGCAGGAAAATCAGCGGTGGCGGCAGGAAGATCAGTGGTGGCGGGATGCAACTCTGGGGCTGCTGCGTGATCAAACTGACATGCTCCGGCGTCTGGTGGAGCTTCAGGAACGGCAGCAGGATCACAGAGTGCCGCTGCAGCCCCTGTATAACCACCCTCAACCCTCACCATGTTCCACATCCTCCTCACCCAGACGTGTAAGAACGCGTGGGGGGAGGCTCCGTGCACCCGCCCACTCCACCCCCGTGGACAGCCCAACCAGAAGGCTGTCGTTACTGTGAAATTTTTTTAATGGCCTTCTCCATCCCTCCTATCCTCCTCCCAAACCACACCCTTACTTCTCTCCCTCTTTTTATAATGAATTAATAAAGAATTCATGATTTTTAAATGAGTGACTTTATTTGCATAAGTAAGCTGTACTCGAAGGGGGAGGGGGAGTTGCTTACAGGGAATGAGTCAATCAAGGGGGTTGGGTGTTCATCAACAAACACAGCAGTCACACTGTACCCTGGCCATTGATGAAGCTCGTTTTCAAAGCTTCTCTGATGCGCACCGCTTCCTGGTGTGCTCTTCTAATCTCCCTGGTGTCTGGCTGCGCGTAATCAGCGGCCAGGTGATTTGCCTCAGCCTCCCACCCCGCCATAAAGGTCTCCCCCTTACTCTCACAGAGATTGTGGAGAATACAGCAAGCAGCAATAACATAGGGGACATTGGTTTGGCTGAGGTCTGAGCGAGTCAGTAATGTGCGCCAGCGAGCCTTTAAACGGCCAAATGCACATTCCACCACCATTCTGCACTTGCTCAGCCTGTAATTGAACAGATCCTGACCACTGTCCAGGCTGCCTGTGTATGGCTTCATGAGCCATGGCATCAAGGGGTAGGCTGGGTCCCCCAGGATAACGACAGGCATTTCAACATCCCCAACTGTTATTTTCTGGTCTGGGAAGTAATTCCCTTGCTGCAGCCGTTTAAACAGAGTAGTGCTTCTGAATACGCGAGCGTCATGAACCCTCCCTGGCCATCCCACGTGGATGTTTGTGAAACGTCCCTTGTGATCCACCAGTGCTTGCAGCACCATTGAAAAGTACCCCTTCCGGTTTACGTACTGGGTGCCCTGGCGCTCCGGTGCCAAGATAGGGATATGGGTTCCATCTATCGCCCCCCCCCACAGTTAGGGAATCCCAGTGCAGCAAAGCCATCCACTATGGCCTGCACGTTTCCCAGAGTCACAACCTTTCGTAGCAGCAGCTTAGTGATTGCTTTGGCTACTTGCATCACAGCAGCCCCCACAGTAGATTTTCCAACTCCAAATTGATTCCTGACTGACCGGTAGCTGTCTGGCGTTGCAAGCTTCCACAGGGCTATCGCCACTCGCTTCTCTACTGTGAGGGCTGCTCTCATCTTGGTATTATGGCATTTCAGGGCAGGGGCAAACAAGTCACAAAGTTCCATGAAAGTGCCCTTACGCATGCGAAAGTTTCGCAGCCACTGGGAATCGTCCCACACCTGCAACACAATGCGGTCCCACCAGTCAGTGCTTGTTTCCCGGGCCCAAAATCGGCATTCAATGGATAGAATCTGCCCCATTACCATCAGGATCTCCAAAGCGCAGGGGCCCGCGGTTTGAGAGAATTCTGTGTCTATGTCCTCATCACTGTCATCGCCGCACTGCCGTATCCGCCTCCTCCTCGCCTCGGTTTGAAGGTCCTGGTTCACCATATACTGCACGAGAGTGCGCGAGGTGTTTAAAACATCCATGATTGCAGTATTGAGCTGAGCAGGGTCCATGCTTGCTGTGCTATGGCGTCTGCACAGTTCACCAAGCAAAAAAGGTGCGAAACGGTTGTCTGCTGCTTTCAGGGAGGGAGGGGTGAGGCTGTACCCAGAACCACCCGCGACAATGATTTTTGCCCCATCAGGCACTGGGATCTCAACCCGGAAATTCCAACGGGCAGGGGAGGCTGCGGGAACTATGGGATAGCTACGGGATAGCTACCCACAGTGCAACGCTCCAGAAATCAATGCTAGCCTTGGACCGTGGACGCACACCACCGATTTAATGTGTTTAGTGTGGCCGCGCGCAATCGATTTTATACAATCTGTTTTGCTAAACCGGTTTATGTAAATTCAGAATAATCCCGTAGTGTAGACGTACCCTCAGCTCCCAAACAGAAGGCTTTGAGAATCTACTAGAGCAGTGATTCCCAAACTGGGGTTCACGATATGTTACAGGGGGTTCTCGGGGAAAAACATCCCTACTGGCGGACAGAGCTGTCCCTAGGGACCCGGGCAGCACCAGGCCAGCAGCCCGGAGCCCCTGGACTTCCAAGAGCTAAGCAGATCAAAGCGAGCATATATATCACACTGAGGAGATTTAAACTTCAAGACTCCTTATAAGAAATGGAAAGGGAGGTGGATATTTTTTGCTGTTTTTAAAATTAAATAGGCAGCTAGTATTGTTTTAAAAATTATTATGAAGAACAAGTTGTTTGCCTGGACTGCTCAAGACCGGAATGCTTGTGGAGGAGGAACTCTTTGAGTTGGCTTCTTAAATACTTTCCTGCTGTTTCACATCTGATGCTCCTTGATAAAACATAGGAGCCTTGTCTTATAACAGGCTGATTCAAAGTGATACAAGCTACGAAAGGGAGATCTTGGAAGAGTGTTGCTGTTTTCATAATGTAATAAAAATACTGTGATAAATAATAATTAATAATTAATAGTAAATAGTGTGTAATAAACATGTAATAAAAACAAATTTTATATTTCCAAGATCACTGCTTTTATAATTTATACTCAGGTAAAGGAGAAAATCCCTGGAAATATTCATTTTTAGGAGGGGGTTCATGAGACTTGACATTTTAGTGAAAGGGGTTGACACGTTGTTAAAGTTTGGGAACCACTATACTAGAGGGAAGGACCATCTGCTCAGAAACACTGATTCCACACACCCGTCTGATCTGACATTCTCTCTCTTACACACACTGCAGTGCATAGGCAGCACAGCTCTGAAAGGAGCTGTGCTACTGGGGGCTCCCCAGCTAGCTACTGCCTACAGAGCCCTCAGCCCCCAGGGGCTGACTTACAGCACACAGGGGCATCCCGTGCAAAATAAAGCTCAGAACAGTAACAGCATTGCCTTGTTTCACTTTGTCATGGGCTTGCAGGAAGAGAGGAAACAGTGACAGAGGCCATCCGTCTTCCTGTCCTCCCTCTTCCCAGACAGAGATCTGGATCATCACAGGGGTGCATTTTCAAATGTCTGGCATGGGGTGGGCCTGCCATAGAACCATCTGCTCCATTCTGTGCCCTGCTAAGACATTATCCAATGACTGTGCTCCCCTCCATCCACAGGAGTGAAAAGGAATGTTTGGCCCTGACATACAGATGGATTCAATAAATACAAAGGGGAACACACAATAACACTGGACAAGTGAATGTCCTTTGGTATAAATTTCCTTTCTGTTTCTCCAACCGTTCTCTCCAGTAGATAAGCCCCCTTTAAAGAGGACATTGCTGTAAGGGACATTCATAATCTAACAAAAGAAGTGGTAGCAAGTCTATTGATATAGAGAATACATCTGTGGACTGGTGGCATGCTACCAAAAAAACCACAAAACAGAACCTCCTGGAAATTCATCGCCAGGTAAATCAGTGGACCTAAAGCTCCATTGTTCCAGCACAGCTAGTAAGACATTATGAATTACCTCTCAGGTTATCTGCCAGTTTAACCATAAAAAAAGTAATAATGACATATATTCTGATTATGGGCAAGATTTGAAGAGCCTTTTATGAGTCAAAAAAGGGTCAGCAAACTCATTTTGACTTATTTGGAAATTCATTTAATTCAGAGAATGCTTTTCTCCATCTTAGGAGGCACAGCGCTGGTTAGATTTTATTTGCCTGGTAGACTGGCTGTGCATTTGAACAGGAGTCTAAACCTTTTATGTAGAACTTGCAAAAGAAATATTCAGCTCAAGTTCATCTGTTCTGTAATCCTCCTTTGGTGCATAGAGGAGCAAACTTTACAAAGTCTCCCGACAGTTTCTAAAAACTAAAATCCTTTTGAATTTCTGGAGACTGATATTCTCTGTTTAGCTGCAGAACAGGTATCAATACAACTGGGGCAACAGAAAAGCAAGCTTCACCATGCTATATGCCTCAGCCCTAACTTAGAGAGACAGTAGTATGTCCCTCACACTAGAGAAGAATCCTTATTGAAACTGTTGGACAATGAGTCATCTCTTTAGTTCTTCCTGACTCTCTTCCAAAATAATTAATCATGCTCTGTGTTGCCTAGTATTACCACACAGGGTCTCCCTATATCCTGGCCTGGCCTACGCAGTCTTGAAATGAATTCTAGTGAGAGGATCTGCGTCCTCATTCAGTTCTAGGCCTTTCTGCTTGAAACTGCCAGTAGTGGTGCAAGTTGCCGTTGGGGTGGCAATCCTGATGTTGAGATTGATCCCTTCAAACAAATACTGTTTTGTAGAACAGAAGCCCTTTGCTCACCCAGGCATCAGAGAGCATTTTATTTCTCCTCTGTTATTCTCTATGCCATTAATTTACCCCAAACTCTTCTCACAGCTGCTGGTACCACACCTGATAGGATCTTGGACTAATGCAATTGCTGGTCCTTTGCTAAAATTGGTTAGTAGTGAGCAACCATGTAAGACTCCTGTGGACACTCTCTATCCTTCTTCCATTAGACCATTTTGAATCTGTACAATGTACAACAGCTTACACTTTAGACCTGCTTTTCCTGTTGGTTTTCATGGCTTTGGTATGGCGGCAACAGAGGAGGAGAATTCATCTGCCAGGTTTTAGATTGTTTCCAGGAGAGCTCATTTCCCATACTTGCTGCATATTTATGATCTGCTGAAGGTCAGTCAGAAAAGACAATGGTTTGTAAGATGTCACATCCCTCTTCAACTGTGGCAGACGTGGAAAGCAAGAACGCAGAAAGGACTGTAAACCAAACCGAGACAGTACTATAGACACCTGCTGGGCACAGAAGGCTCTAGCTTGATGCCTCGATAAAATACAGTAGAACCTCTGAGCTACAAACATCTGGGGAATGGAGGTTATTTGTAACTGAAATGTTCATAACTTTGAACAAAATGTTATGGTTGTTCTTTCAAAAGTTTACAACTGAACATTGACTTATTACAGCTTTGAAACTTTACTATGCAGAAGAAAAATGCTGCTTTCCTTTAATATTTTAAACACAGTACTTGTACTGTATTTGCTTTGCCTTTTTTTTTGTGTAGTCTCTGCTGCTGCCTGATTGTGTACTTGCAGTTCCATACGAGGTGTGTGGTTGACTGGTCAGTTCATAACTTTGGTGTTCATATTTCTGAGGTTCTACTGTACCTTGATAAAAATTCACTGATTCATTCCTGCTTCGTTAATACTTACTGACATGCTCAACTGCAGCTGGCAATAAATATGTAACACTGGCAAAAGGTCAGCTGGGATTTTAATGGCTGATCATAGGCAGCAGCTCTAGCCATCTGGAACTGTATGATTCAGCAGGAGACATGTCCTCTGCATATGGATGAAAGTTGCTTTGTTATCAAATCACTGAACACCAGATTGACTTCACCTGCTCACCCTCACCCCTGAATTGGTATTGAAATGGGCAGGGCTTAATAAGGGAAAAGATGTACCAGGGATCAAGTACAGGAAAGCAAAAGTGAAATATCCTTGAACAGCTGTCTAAGTGCGTGGCCTTGAAAGGTGTAGTCAATGGGAATTAAAGGGTACCCCACGCCTCCCAAAATGAGGCCCTTAGTGACCTGAGGTTAAAGAATGGAGAGTGTGTGTTTTCTCTTTTAAATCCCCAAACAATATGCATGCGGTGTCTTAGTCATCTCCAAGTCAACTCATTGCAGATGACACCTGATAAGATTTAAAGTTTAATGTTGTGTCCATTTGGTCAAGATATGAGAGTCTAGATTTTTGTACTTGGCAAAACATATTTCCCAACGGTGAAAGCAAATGTCCAAAGCTGTAGAAATTTTCCATAATAGTTTCAATGCAAGTTCTTTTCTGCTGTTGAAATACTTTGGAGGGTGGTAAAACAATTCCATGATCACTCCCTAAATTAACTTTTTTTTTTTTTTTGGAGAATGATTAGCAAGTTGGATACTAAAGCCTTCAGCTTAGATCTCAACTAGTGATCTGGCATAAGTATAGATATTTTTGCTAAAATCCAAAAATAAAAAAAATTCACACACTTATTTAACAAAGTAGATGAAATCTGTTTGGGTGTACATGTACTCTCCTTATTAATGGATATTCAGACAGCTCCAGGTGACACAGATGCAGTTGTTCACATCTGCCCTGCCAGATGTTGGTACTTTGCTTGACAAGTTCCCCTGTGATGTATTGGGAGTGGGGACTGTGCAATTGCAGAGCTGATATAATAAAGGCAGAGTCAGCATATGTAATTAGCAACTGATGAACACCCATTTGAAAACTGGGATATTTCCAGCTGAACTAGAATGCCTAATGGCTGTTCCCTTCCAAAAGGCTTGGGAGCCAACTGTGCTTTCAGTAGACTTACTCAATAGTCTCATTCTTTCCTTTCTTTGGGACATCCCCTGGGAACATATTGGACAATTGCTCTTCTCTTGTATGGGGGTTTTATGGAATTCAATCTAGTTGTTTGCTCAATGAGGGTTTGTGGGAAGATATGGGCTGTGATGTCTTCAATGTTCAGGTGACCCCTTGCTTTAGATCTTCCTCTCAACCAGCCTGCCCGGTGCAGAATAATGACTTATCTGGTGCCTAATAAAGATTGGGGCACAGATAAGAACTATTTGATGGATACTCGGTCCAGATAAGAGGGAGGTCATGTTAGACAGGTGGCCCATGCAAAAGACTAATGAAGACATGGACCAGGATGTTGAGAGGTGAGAGAGAGATTTTGAAGATGATGTAAGCAAAGAAGCAAGATATCTAACCAAGACCCTCAGTGACGGGTGGAAAGAAGGAATGGGAAGGAGAGGCTGAGCAGGGATTTAAAACCCAAGAGCAGCATATGGGGATGGCAGGTGAGGGAGGAGATGAGGGAAGAGAAGTCAAGTTGCTTGGCTAGGAACTAGCATGTGTGAAAAATCGTGACAGGAAGGGTGTGTGTGGGGGGGAGGGGGATAGGTGCCTCTATAAAACAAAGCCCCGAATACTGGGACTGTCCCTATAAAATTGGGACATCTGGTCACCCTACCGGGAACAAATAGCAGAGTTGACATGGAAGGATGAATGTACAGAGGAGGAAGTTGGGATAGTCATGGGACTTCATCCAGGGGCAATGAGTGGAGCGAAAGCAGTAACGGAGTGGAAGGAAGGGGTGATGGGGCAGGTAAGCTGCGGGGTGAAGAGTTAGTGAGCAGCACAGATATTGGAAGGCGCATGGGGAATAGTGATAGCATTGTCAGGGTGTTGCAATGAGAGCCTTAGCTAGAGGCAACAGGAGACTGAAGACTCTTTTGGAAGAGCAGGTTCACATATAGGTCCCCGCCAGAAGCGAGCTGCAGGTGCCAGTGACCAGGCTAGTGCGTTTGATGCCCCAGGGTGGCTCTTTAGTGGTGGGAAGGGGAATGGACAAGGGCAGAGCAGGCATGCCAAGCTCACTCCGATGCTGCCTGGTTAGTTAGCTGGAGACTGATGGCTGTTCTGGGCAGAGTCTCTTTGCAATTTGCACCTGAAAGAACTGCAGCATGGAGCCGCATGGGCCGTGAGGGAGGAGGATGCTGAAACCCACCGTCCGGATCCAGAGTGATTCTTGGGGGAGGGGGACAGAGGAGGGAATGCAAGGTGGCCTAGTTCACCGTCTTAATGGCCTGTGTGGAGGAGACAGGAATGCTACACCCAGTGGCCATGTTCGGGTTGGGATAAGTTCACTTTACCTGCTCTTTCAGCTGTGTAAGGCATCCGTTAATCCCCATAGGAAACCTTTAGCAACATACCTGTAATGTTAATCACCTTAAACATAACCTAGAGAACGTCAACACGGGTGAGCTAAGTGAGTGTTGTAGGGCCCAGCGATGGTGAGCCTAATGACCCTGGAACAGGTACCGATGGGGATTCACAAAGGACTTGGCTTGTTTGGGAATCAGGATTAGAATATACAGGCTATTAGCCACTTATTTCTAACGCAGACAGCACCACATCAGCATGTCTTCTCCTATCAGAAGGCATCAATCAGTCACCAGAAAGCCCTGCTTGATAGCAAACTAGGCCATAAATAATGCCCTCTACCAAAGCACAGGAAGCCCTCAAACTGATGAGAACAAAACAATACAAAACTATTAATTGCCTCTTTAGGAATATAAAACCAGTCTGCTGCTCGGAGCAATGTTAGCTATTTAGGATCTTTTGTTGCTAATGACCACTGGATTCTGAGGGGCTGGAGTTGCCTTCCCAATTATTTAAGAACCTGAAGCAGTCTCTGAGTGGTGGTTATTAAAAAGAAAATCAAAGCAATGTGCTATATTGTACATTAAAATGATTGTTTTATGGCACTGTGTTTTTATGTAATTTAACATTTAGGAAACTAAAGACAAATTAAAAAAATTCTATTTCCCCCTCCTATTTCCAAGGTTATCTTCCCAAGTAAAAAATATGTTGGTTACCATTTTATGCAGATCTTGAAGGAGCTTTTCCCCAGGGAAAAAAAGGGAATTTAATATTCCCTTATTACTCTTTAGGAGCCATATTAAATTTTTAAGTAGAGCTTGGCCTACCACAAAGCCTACCCAATGCTGAGGAACCTGTACGGGTGGACAAATAAACAAAACACTTGCTGAGGAGCACTACTACTGGTGCTATTTAGCTGGTTGAATATCAGCTAAGGAGTATTTGGCTGTTGAATATTCACCTGTCCCTGGTTCCTGGCAGTTGCTGCCCCACTGAGCTAGGTTCATCTTATGACTGGAGGCCTTGAGCTCCTCACATCACTTCCCTAGAGCCACCTCCTGGAGAAGGGAGGTAGGAAGTGGCCTTGAGTCCACCCTTTCCCTTTCAAGGTGGGAGCTACCTAGCCCTCTCATCCCCATTTTTTCCCCAGGGGATAGTGTGATGGTTCTTAGGGGTACCCAAGGCTGTGAGGAATCTCACTACCCTCTGTCTTTAGTGTGAGGAGGCCTCACTTGTGCCTGCCATGGGTCAGCTCCCAAACTCCACTGGCCATGCGCAATACAAATACTCCCTTCTTGGCCTCGCAGGCCCTGCTGTCTCTCTAGAGGTTAGTGATTGGCACATTCCAACCCTCAAGCTCTCCAAGTGTCTCCCTGGAATGACCAGCTCCAAGCCACTGAACAGTCTCAGAATCCACAGATTCACTGCTTCCAAAGATGCAGAACATGCCAGCTTACCAGATCCACCACAGACCACCGCTCCACTTAACTCTCAGTACCTAGATATGTTTCAAGTGAAATTACATACATGTTTATTTAACATGCTTATAGATTCAAGTAACAGTAAGTAGAAGTATTGGAAACAAATGGTTATCTATAAAATCCTAATAGGCATTCTAGAGCTGAGGCTTAATTAACAAGATATTCTCATGTCTAACCAAATATTGCTTACCCAAAATCTTTGCAGCACTTTACAGCCAGGTTGGCTGTGACCCCCCCCGTTTCATGAGACAAACTCCCATCTTGCCTCATACATGAAGGATTCCATGTTTCCTTGGACCCTGATATATACCATAATAGTCCTTTGTCTTTATTCATAAACAAAACCTCTGCTCTTTGTTTCATCCTATAGGTTTAATCTTGTAGATTCCTCAGTCTCTTATTTCGCTTGTGGTTCAGTATGCAAACAGGCCTAAGCTGTGAGGCATACAATACACACATGGCCAGGAAGGGAGATAGGTGTCTGTTACCTCCTGCCTGAAAGGAACATTTTGGAGGTATGACACCTCTAGGTGACCTGCCTTAACTTCAAGATCTTAAGAACACTATTTACTGTATAGGTACATAACTCCTTAAATATTATCCTTACTTACATTTCACAATTATTATAATGACTCTACTGGCTCTTGGTAAAAACATCCCATGCCACTCTTCAGTGAACTATTATCTGAGTTGGGGATCCCTGCACCCTGCCCGTGCCCTCTGCCATTTGGATTAAGGGATCCGTGGATCACAGAGGGGCAACAAGAAAGGCCTGCATACCCTCTCATCCATAGAAAGGTCTTGAGAAGAATGGCTGCCTGCCTTCTCCCTGATTTTTCATAGCTGCAGGTTCGGAGGAGGGGGACTCTGTTGTATTAATTTTGATGGAATATATGGGGCCAAAGAGTCAAAGGTGTTAGCGTGACCCTAACTGTCCAACATTTAAGCACATGAGTAAGGGGCATTGGCTTCAGTGGGCAACTCAAACAAAGCTATTCACCGGTGTAAGAGTTTGCAGGATCAGGCCCTTAGTAATTACAGTTTGGCACACAGACAATAGACACAGTTGGTAAATGAACAGGGAAATATGAATCTTTATATTTTAATTCATGCTTTCAACCTTTTATTTGACATTGAAAGATAGTGTCCTTTATTCTAATCTCCACAGTGGCGTGCCTCCACAGCATTAAGCAATGACAAGCTTCAGTCCTTAAGTCTGCTAAGATACACAGGCTGACTGGATGTGGAACTGGATTTTTCTGAATTGATCGTCATATACCCCATCATCACCGCAGCAGAGCAGAAAAATCCACCATCACCGTAAGAGAGCAGAAATGTCTAGTGATCACACTGAGCATTTGATGAAAAGCTTTTTGTGTTTTAAAAAAAAAAGTCTAAAGATTCTTCTATGAGAATAAAAGTGGGAAACATCTCTGAGATTGCTGGGGCAGCCTCTTGGCTGGTGTGAAAGTTTTATAGTTACAGCACCATTTCCACAGTTGTCCCATGTGTTTCAGGATTCATGTATGGGGGGGGAGGGGAGCCCAAAGTAGTTACTCCATACTACTCTCTTGTGGACACTCTTACTCCACACAGAGAGTGCCTTTCTCTGCTAAAACACCCAAAGGCACTCTTTGTGCAGAATAAGAGCGTCCACAGGGATGTTGCTGGGGAGTGGCTAGTGCACTTGAAATCCAAGCTTACTGTTCACTAATTTCTATGTGTAGATAAGTCCTTAGAGATCTTTGTTCTGAATCTACTGAAGTCTGGGTGTTTAGTTCCTGTAGATTCCATCCTCTTGTAGTAATGGTCTTTCTAGACGCAGGGGTTCTCAACCTGCCTTTTGCAAATAGGTATCAGAGGTGCAACCACCAATGTTTTGAACAGGTGGGACCTGAGTGCAAAAAGTCCAGTGTTTAATTAAAATGTAGTTAAACATCCGGTTGGTCGGTATATAATGTTATAGAGGAAGGTGCTCTTGGCTTGAGAGGAGTCTGCCCTGAGAACAATTGGTCTGTATAAACATTTGCCACTGAAAGATATTGCTTTAACTCAAGCTGTGCAGAGTGAGCTGTGTGGGACTTTAAAACTAGGTATCAAAGCTTTACCTGTAACCACTTAGCCAGGTTGCTTCACTGCAGTGTGGATCATAAGCCGCATGAGAGTTCAACTCTACAAAGATGGGGAGTGGATGGAACAGCAATTTTCCTGCTCTGTTTGTGAAGCATCAGCTAGAATAAAAGTGGCTGGCATTGCACCTGAAGGAGCGTTGGTAATCACCCCACATCCAAATGAATAATTAGCTGGAATAATTACCAGCCTGAAGATGAATTCACACACTGTTTTGCCCGTGATGGTATCAAGGATAACAGGTGTTGAGAATGCCTTACAGGGACAAAGATTAAAGATTATTTCATTGTCTGGATTCCTTTAGGCAGAAAAATCTTGTGTTTTATCCTGTCATGCACAGAAAGGTCTAAGCAGTGGTTCGTTCTCCTCGTGCTCTGGCAGTTTTGAAGCTGAGTTTTTGACAGAGAGTGAATATTGTTTAATCTGGCAGAATGGTCTGTCCTTGAGAATTCAGCAACTCTCTCTCTATGTCTGCACACAGCCTGATGCCTTTCCAGAGGCCCATGTAAAAGTGCATTTAGGGACGCCACAAGAGATAGTCCACAACAAGTCTTCCATTTATTGAGGTTTAGATTAATTAGGAAGGAGGTATTTCAACAGTTACTTCACTTAGAGACCTGCTGATGGAATATTGAGCATGTTTCAGACTCATTGTTTCAATATTTGCAAAGAAATATTGTGATGAATTTTAATGGGAGTACTTCATATTCTGTTTCCTGGTTGCCACTGTTCTACTTTCTGCTGTGTATTACAGTAATGCCTGGAGGCCAGGGCCACCTCATGCTAAGCACCTATACAAACATATAACAGAGAGACAGTCCCTGCCTTGAGGAGCTTAGAATTATTTCCTTACACATATAGTGCAGAGGGCTGTTTCAGAGACACTGAACTCTATGCACAGACTCAGCTGGAGGTGCTGCTGGCCCAAATATCATGGAACCATTTTAATCATTATCAAACTAATTGCCATCTCCAAACCAGGGAGCTGTGGACACAAAATCTCCCAGGGCTCCTGCTGGAGTTGAGTGTATTCATGTTGCTGGTCACAATACAGGTCAGTGCCTGTATAAGCTACAGTTGACTAATCTATGACTAAGATTAGGTGAACTTTGTGAAGCTCGGTGAAACCTCTGAAATTATTCTTTGGGGTTTGTGATTCGTGTGCTTGAACCTTTTCCCTATTCCACTTTTCCCACCACTCCCCTCTAAGGGTGTTCAGACTTAGCTAGAGAAATGTTTAAGTGAAAACTTGTGCTATATATTAATGACAGAAGAGCCTTCTTCCTACCTTGAAAACCTAGATTAGTTCAAGTGGGTGCTCTCCATTCAATACCTATAAAATTTCCCTCCCCACCGCCTGGTCCTTCATATTTGTTTTTCACTCTATCCACTCTGCTCTATTTTTCAATTGATTTAGGCCTGGTCTACACTAGGACTTTAATTCGAATTTAGCAGCGTTAATTTGAACTAACCGCTCAACCGTCCACACCAGGAAGCCATTTAATTCGAACTAGAGGGCTCTTTAGTTCGAATTTGGTACTCCACCCCGACAGGTGGAGTAACACTAAATTCGACATGGCTAGCTCGAATTAGGCTAGGTGTGGATGCAAATCGAACTTAGTAGCTCCGGGAGCTATCCCACAGTGCACCACTCTGTTGACGCTCTGGATAGCAGTCCGAGCTTGGATTCTCAGACCAGCCACACAGGAAATGACCCGGGAAAATTTGAATTCATTTTCCTGTCTGGGCACTTTGAATCTGACGTCCTGGCTGGACATCGGGGCGAGCTCCGCAGCACCTGCAACGATGCAGAGCTCTCCAGCAGAGGAGTTCATGTTATCTGTGAATAGAAAGAGGGACCCAGCATAGACTGACTGGGAACTCTTCGATCTGATCGGTGTGTGGGGCGAGGAGTCTGTGCTTTCGGAGCTGCGCTCCAACACAGGGAATGTGAAGACCTCCGAGAAGGTCTCCAAAGCCATGAGAGACAGAGGATACAGGCGGGATGCAACGCAGCGCCGCGTGAAAATCAAGGACCCCAGACAAGGCTACCAAAAAATCAAAGCGGCAAACGGACGCTACGGAGCCTGCCACCACTGCCCCACCAGTGACCGTGGACTCTGACGATGGGACAGTGTCGACGGCCAGTTCCTCAGTGATGTTCGCGGACGGGGAAGATGAGGAAGGGTTTGTGGAGGACGAGGCAGGTGAGAGCGCTTACAACGCTGGTTTCCCCGACAGCCAGGATCTATTCATCACCGTCACGGAGATCCCCCAACAACCCTCCCTGGCCATTAACCCGCACCCTGAATCAGGGGAAGGGGCAGGCGGTAAGTGCTGTAACCATGTTAACTTTTATTCTTAATATAACAGGAATCTTAACTGTGTGAAAAGGAGGTCTCTCGAGATATGGGGATAGAACAGAAATCATCCTTGGAGATCTCCACGAAGCTCTCCTTGAGTTAATCGAAAAGCATCAGCAGGAGGTTCCTGGGGAGAGCTGCCTTATTGGGTGCTCTGTGGTAGCACAGTTTTCCACGCAAGGCTTTCATGAGGAACTCAGGGAGCACTGCCTCCCCGAGCACGGCTGCATCGGGCCCTGGTTCGTGCTAGCTTTCACGCAGCATGCGCTCTCTATCTCCTTCAGTGATCCTCCTCAGGGTGATCTCGCTCGGAGACTCCTGCATCTAATTAGGGTAATTACTGTAATTTTATGCCTGGTCCAAAGTATTTTTAAAAAATCTACGGACAGACGGCATAGCACAGACTCAGCACGCAGCTGCGTGACGAGCGTAACGGAAAGCCAAAGAATATAATGGACACTCATGGAGGGAGGGGGGAAGGAGGACGCAAGGTATCCCACAGTTCCTGCTGTCTCCGAAAAGTATTTGCATTCTTGGATGAGCTCCAAATGCTTCTAGGGTCAAACACAGTGTCTGCGGTGGGTCAGGGCATAGTTCGGCAATTTGCGCACACACCCCACCCACCACCAGAAGTGAAAACAATCCTCTGTTGACTCTTTTACATGTCACCCTATCTTTACTGAATGCTGCAGATAGACGCGATGGTGCAGCACTCAACACCAACATCCTTGCTCCCCCCACCCCCGCCATGGGTGGCTGATGGTACAATAAGATGGAAATCCGTCCTCATCATCAGCCTATTGGCACATGGGGCAGTGCAAAAGGGCTGGTAACCATGCCGACTAGTATCAGTAAGGTCGATCAAGGGCGCCTGTCCCTAATTTTTGATGGCTGATGGTACAATATGGCTGGTAACCGTCCTCATCATTGCAACAGGGGGCTGAGCTCCATCAGCCCCCACCCTTCATTGTAAATAAAAGATTCAATTGCCCCTGGACTAGCAGAGGGATGATGGGCTCCTTCATCCACACTCCTTAATGTCCTGCCTGGACTATCATTGCAGCTGGAGGCTTCCTTCAGGTCATTTCTCACAAACAAGTCACTGTGTCTTATTCCTGCATTCTTTATTACTTCATCACACAAGTGGGGGGACAATGGTATGGTAGCCCAGGAAGGCTGGGGTAAGAACGGAATGAACAGGTGGTGTTGTTGCAGGAGCACCCCCTGTGAATAGCATACAGCTCAGAATTTATGCAGGATCGGACACAGAGCAGCTGTGCTCTCTGGTTCTATGATACAGTGGTTCTCTAGTACACTTGCCCATAATCTAGGCATAATCTAATTCTATTTTTAGATACCAAAAAGGAGGGATTGACTCAGGGAGTCATTCCCAATTTTTGCTTTTGCGCCCCTGGCTGCTCGGCCAGGGGCACTTATGACAACAGCAAATGGTGCAGTGCAAAAGGACAGGTAACCATGCCCATCTTATTACCATCTTATTACCAATTTATGGTATGGTTGATGGTACAATATGGCTGGTAACCATCTCTGCTGTCATGCAAAAGCAAAAGCATGCTGCTGTGTAGCGCTGCTGGCCCGCCTCTGTCAGCGGCATCTAGTACACATACGGTGACATACACAAAAGGCAAAACAGTGTCCATGGTTGCCACGCTATGGCGTATGCCAGGGCAATTCTGGGAAAACGGGCTTGAAATGATTGTCTGCCGTTGCTTTCCCGGAGGAAGGAATGACTGGCGACATTTACCCAGAATCCACCGCGAAAATGATTTGTGCCCCAGCAGGCACAGGGGTCTCAACCCAGAATTCACAGAGACAGCCTAGACTCAGTTAATTGTTCGCCAAAATGTATCTTTGCAAGGAATTCACTCCCTGTTTCCCATCTCACAGCTTCCACTGTCTCCAGACCTGCCACAGCATCCCCCTCGCAGAGGCTGGCAAAGATTAGGCGGCAAAAGAAAAAGACAAGGGACAAGATGTTCGAGGAACGTATGGGCTGCTACCTAGCAGAGGCGGACCAGCAGAGCCAGTGGAGGGAGACCGTCTCTCTGTGCCAGCGCTCACACAGCGAACGGGAGGAGAGGTGGCGTGAGGAAGACAAGCAGGCGACTGAAACGCTGCTTGGACTAGTGAGGAGCAACGGACACGCTCAGGCGCCTTGTGGATGTTCTGCAGGACCGCAGGAGGACAGAGACACCCTGCAGTGTATCTGCAACCGCACTCCCCTGCCACAAAGTCCCATACCCCCCTCACCGAAAATAATCAGGAGGAGGGGCGGCCGGGGACGTGAATACTGTCACTGCACCACAGCACAGTGCTCAAGTACCCAAAAGCTCTCATACCCTACATTTGCCGAAGTCCTTCACTTCCAGACTCACAGTAGTCCCAATCCCAGTCCCATCCCCTAACTGTCTACTTAATTAATAAAAATGCTTTGCTGTTAATTACTGTTTCTGTTATGTTTTTTCAAAGAAGACTGTGTTTGAATGGGGGGCGTGGGGAAGAGGGTGGTTAATTGCATAGGACAGTCACCTTTCCCAGGGTACAGACACGGGGGCAGGATCAGCAGCGGGTCACACACACGGTGCAGTCAGTAGGCACCCTGGTCGGTTTTTGGAGGTAGTTTCCAGGATCTGTGTGGGCGGGGGAGATGTGACTTTGCAGCGGGGGAGGGCGGTTACAGATCTTATACAGTGGTCCTTGTCCTGGACCGCTGAGTCACGCAGCTGAGGAATCTGTATCCGTCCTCCTCCACCACAAGGTCACATATCCGCCCGCACACAGAATTCCATAAAGAGGGATGGCAGGCTCCGTTGAAAGAAGCATTCCAGCACTGCGGACCGCTCTAGGAGCAGGAGCCTGTCATTCCTTGAGTTTAGAGGCGGTCTTTACATCATCGCACACCCTACCCAGCACAGCCTGCGTCCCAGTTTCAACCCTTTAACGAAAAGTCATGAATAAAGAAACCTTTGTTAAATAATAATGGGACATGTATTTTATTTTTACACGTGTGCTGGAAGTGGGGGTAACGGGGTGAACGGGGTATGTAACCGAAGAGGAGAGTCAACAGTAACTGGGTAAAGAAACAGGGGCAGGTTCAGCTTCTCTGTAAAGAAACTGAACAGTCACAGGTCACGCTGCTCGTTGGTATTTGAAGAGTTCCTTGTCGCTGTCCCAGGCGCCTGTATAGGGCTTCATGAGCAAGTGCATTAGCGGGCAGGCTGGGTCCCCGAGGATGACTATAGGCATCTGCACATCCACAACAGTTATTTCGTGGTCCGGGAAGAAACTACCTTCCTGCAGGCGTCTGAGCAGCCCACAGTTCCTGAAAACACACGTATCATGAACCTTGCCCGGCCACCCAACATTGATGTTTGTAAAACGTCCCCTATGGTCCCCCAGTGCTTGCAGCACCATTGAAAAGTAGCCCAATTTCTCAGCAGCTGACTGTGGAAGAGGTGGACGATAAAGTGCGAGGAGGAGAAAACGGCGATGATCGCAGCGGGCTCCATGCTTGCAGTGCTGTGGCGTCTGCGCTGTCACTGACCAGAAAAGTGCACGAACAGATTGCCCGCAGGCGCTTTCAAGGAGGAGGAGGAGGTTGTGATTGACGGTTCAATGACGACACTTACCCAAAACCACCCTCGACACATTTCTCCCCCCAGCAGGCATTGGGGGCTCTACCCAGCATTCCAATGGGCAGCGGGGACTGCGGGAACTGTGGGATAGCTTCCCACAGTGCACCGCTTCCAAAGTCGACGCTGGCCCCGTGAATGTGGACTCAGAAATTCGAATTAGTGTATTTAGTATGGATACACAAATTCGACTTCATAAGGTCGAATCCACAAATTCGAACTAAGTTGATTCGAAATAGTCTTGTAGTGTAGACAAGGCCTTAGATTATTCCCACCCCCCTTTTTTCAGGCTCTTCATAGCCACTTGTAAACCTAAGAAAACTTAACCCACAGAGTTCAAGCGGGTTTCAAATTGGGCAGTTCACCCCTCCGTAATTCTTAGGTATCGAATTATTCATCTTAATCACAGACCTCCTAACATCCCCAGATTCAAAGGTATCTTTATTTTTCTAGGTGTTTATGCCTCTAATACTGTTAAATAAACAAAACCCACAGCATAGTATTATGTGAGGCACAAGGTAGACTGGGTAGACTGGATTGTGTTGATGGTACGACTGTATGGTGGTGATGCATATGGTGTTTTTGTTTCCAGCACTATATACTCCACATTCTGAACCCAGCCAATACATGTTTTAGGAGTGTTGCGAGAATGAGCAAACACTGAGAAGAGATCCTTGCTAATACTAAAATTCATAGTTCCACGTGGACACGACTGGCAAAACTTGAAGCAGAGATTGGAAATTTGCATTGCACCTACCTGCAATGCAAAGGCCTTGTGGATATTTCACTTTCCTGTACCATCAATCATTCTGCATCTTGTATCAGTGCTTCCATGCAGATAGTAAGACATGGTGTTCTTCAATTCCCATTGGCAAGGCATCAGTTTTTTGAAGCTGTCTAAGCCTCTTCTCTTTGCCTTCCAGCAACACTCCTGTAGCTTTTATCATTTTTTATACTAATGTAGGGCCAAAATCTGCCTTTGGATATTTATGTGCCATTCCCATTGACATCAGAAAGAGTCATGCACGCATGTCCAAAGGCAGAATCTGGCCTGCAAACAAAGGAAGATACTCAGAGCCTCTTAGAAGTACAAAATTGGGCTTAAATATCTCTCAACCAGGGCGGGTGCAAGGATTTTTCGTGCCCTAGGTGAAACTTCCACCTTGCACTCCCCCCACCGAGTCCTGTGGCAGCCCTTTGCCCTAAGGCACCCCCCTGGGGCAGCTCCCTACCCCGCCCTCTACCCTGAGGTGCCCCGCCCCCCACGGCAGCTCCCCTGCTCTGCCCTGAGGTGCCCCCCCCACGGCAGCTCCCCCTGGCCCCGGGAGCCGTGCGGCAGCTCCCGACCCCAGCTCACCTCTGCTCCGCTTCCTCCCCGAGCACGCCGTCGCTGCTCCACTTCTCCTGCCTCCCAGGCTTGCGGCGCCAATCAGCTGTTTGGCACCGCAAGCCTGGGAGGGAGAAAAGCAGAGCAGAGTGGCGTGCTTGGGGAGGAGGTGGAGCAGAGGTGAGCTGGGGCGAGGAGCGGTTCCCTTGCATGCTGTGCCCCCCCCTTACTTGCTGCAGGCGGCCCTCCCTGCACCTCCTTGCCCCAGCTCCCTCCACCTAAATGCCGATGACGACCAGGGTGGCCGAAGATTCGGCTGCTGCGGTCGCCGCCGAAGGACCTGAAATGCTGCCCCCCAAATGCTAGTGCCCTAGGCAACTGCCTAGGTCGCCTAATGGGTTGCACTGGCCCTGCTCTCAACAAAACACTTGCTTAGGGTCTAATTGATTGTCAGATATGGGGCCGGGAAGGAATTTCCCCCAGCTCAGATTGGCAGCAAGTTTAGGAGCTTTGCCTTCCTCTGCAGTGTGCGGGTGTGGGTCAATTGCCAGAATTATCTGGGTGTATCTCATTTAATCAGTTCCCTGCCATTACAGGGGCCTTGAGCACTGGTGCACCTTGGTTTCTTGTTTTCTCTGCCTGTGGCACAGAATAGTCTAGTCTCCTGTGAGTGGTAATACTTTGGTCTCATTTTGGTTGCTGAGTTTAGTGTGCAGGTGCTGAGTATTGTAGGTGGGCTATGATATATAGGAGCTCAGACTAGATAATATAGTGGTCTCTTCTGGTCATAGACTCCATAATTATGACTTTCTCATGAGACTTCCAGTATTTCTTCTCATCCAAGCTGGAGCTAGAAAAAGAAGATGACGGTGACAAGTCAAGATTAGTTGGACACTCCCGAAAGCTAGAAATGGTCTGGATGAGGTTTAATTTGGGCATTGTGAAGAAGTTCATACTGGCTTTTATTTTCTATTCAAACCAATTTGCTCATCCCTAATTATGTTCCCTTATGCATTTCATGTAGTACTGCTTCTCTACTTCTGAAGATGCCTTTTTTTTCTTCAATGATTACTTTAAAAAACCCTACATAATTAATACAGGCTATAAATATTCAGCATGTAATTTATCTTTTAAGTATGGATATGCAATACATTTGCTAAGAAAAGAGACTAGAAAAGGGGGACTAGAACTGAACCTGAGAATTAAAATAAATATCAAGGTGAATCTAGAATCAAGAGTTCAGTAGTGCCAGGGAAGTGCTGTACTCTGCCAAGCAGTGACTTAAATGAATGTGCAAAAGGCTGCTTACATTCTATTACCTACAATTCTTTGTATGGTCTTCTGCTGGCCACTTGATAACTTCATTTTAGATGTTCACAATGACTAATAATGGCTTATAAATTAGCACAGCTGGTTCAAATGGCACAAAACCCCCATCCAGGAGATACAGATGGGCAGTGGGACACTATTTGAGCTCAAAAGCTTGAATAGCAGGCACATCAGAGTTCACTGCAGTCCCATGTCTGCCAGGTTGCCAATTGTGGTTGGACATATTCCTGGAGATTTCATCACATGACATAATCTTTAATTAAAGATTAATCTTTAATTCCTGGAGACTTTAGGACAATCCTGGAGGGTTGGCAACCATAGTCTGCCCACAGGTTGGGGGTGGGGAGGGATAAATATTATCCTTTCTCTTTCACCAGCACCACCTGGAGTTCCCCACACATAACAAGACTGTTCAGCTTTTATGTCAGGATGGGATGAATTTCCCCCACGAATAACCAAAACCAACAAACCATTAAAATGTGTCTATCTTCATACTAGATGGTGATGGTGGAGGAGAGCCTCAAAACTGCTCCTTGTTGTCTTTGACACATCCCCCTGTGGTTGCAACTGCCAAGTGGCAATTTAGATGTAGAAAGGCCATTGGTTAGCACAGCATCACCCTTGGGCCAGATGAAAAAAACTCAGCAAGAAATATTGCTAAACTTCCAAAGCCACCTGCTTCCTTTGCTGACCCCAGCCCTTGTTTCCCATACCCCAGAGAGTCTGACCCAAAGGCAACCTGGAAGCTCCGCTGAATTCGGAGCATTACAGAGGTACAGTTCTTGCCCCTTGGTGGTTCCATATGCATGCACACAACATACAAGACGTTGCCTAACACAGTATGTCTTTAATCTGATGATTATTAATGTTATGTTAAAGTAAGGCCTGTTTGGCAACCTTTATTCATGTGACTACTTCACTCACTGCAATAGGGCTGTTAGTGTAAGCATCATAGGAGAAAGCCCTAAGTAGTTACTGTATCTGGAGGGAAAAAAATTCACCTTGAAACTCAGAATTAAGTCTGTAAATTGACATGTGTTAAGACAACACGGAAGTATCCCTCGTACCTGGACAAATGAGATCACGGAGTTGTATGTGTTACTGCAGCACTGATTCAGAATGTATCCTGGCTTTCCATATAGGTGAAGAAGATATGGTGGCTCCTCACACTGCTGACCTGTGGATGCTCCTGTGAGAGAGCGATATGTCCTCATACTTGGGCACTGGGGTATTTGAGTAAGTGACTATTACACAAGCTATGTGTAATACAAGTTAGAACTTCTGGAAATTAGATTTTTTCAAAAGCACAAGAGGCAGGTAGGGGCTCAACCCCGATTAGCTTTCGTAGTGAGTTGGGAATCTCACTGCACTTTGTGCTTTGAAAATCTGCATGCATGTATATGCAGCTTTGGAGCGGAGGTGCTCAAACCACTCCAAAGACATTAATTAGGCCTCTCAACATCCCTACTAGTTAGGGGTGGTCATTCCTATTGTAAGGATGGGGAAATTGAGGTCTAGAGCTTACTCAGATCACAAAGGGAATCAGTGGCAGATGTTTAAAGAACCAATCTTCACCCTACAATTCAAGTAGAATAAGGCAAAAGATTTCCTAGAGAGCACCATATACCACCCTCTCTGCCTTCAAAAATGTTCCCAGCAGTTCTGAATGCTAACATGGAAGCTCACTTCCAGGGATCTGCCTCATATTACTGGTACCTGCATTCCCAATCGAACAGCTGCTGTGTTTATTCATTTCAGAAACACACGATACAGATATCTTTAAGAAGAAAATTGAGCATTCAAGGAATTCAGGTGGCATGTTGATGAGATTTAAATTATTCCCAGATTTGACTACAGAATTTTGAAAAAACATGAAGGGGGCGGGGGAATGTAAATACTGGTTTTACAGCTACTGACACGAAATTTCATTGAACAAGTTTCAACTGAATGTTTCAAATACTGCGATTTTCATTAGTGAGAGAAGGATTTGCCCTTTCTACTAGAAAACTCAATTGGACTGGTTACAATGAAATACAAAAACTCGTGGCTTATTTTAATCAGATTGATTCCAGTTCCATTTTACTTTACCTTTGCTATGCATGACAAAGGTACCATTGAGATGTGCGCATGCCTGGAAAAAAAGCCAAGATGTTGTAACCATCATCTGATAAATTAATTCTCTACCAGTTTGGGTGACCCTTGGTTTACATGACATTTCGCTGTATAGTTATTATATTATTATTGCCGGGTTTTGTGACTCTGATACAAGATTTGAGGATTATCTGTTGGCAACTAATTTGACAATAGATTGATTTTCTGAATCCTTCTGAATGAGAATTACACAATTAGTGTGTAATGCAATTAGATGGAATGATGTAGTAAATTACCATGGGTTAAAACATTTCAGGAATGCCTTGCAACACAGACATGGGCTAGGTGAGCTGGAGCCAGTTTGCACCGGTTCGCGCAAACCGGTTTTTAAATTTAGAAGCCAGTTTAGAACCGGTTGTTAAAGGGGTGGGCAAACTATGTGGCCTGTGGGACCATCCTGTCTGGCCCGCCTGAGCTCCCAGCTGGGGAGGGTCCTCTGGCCCCTCCCCAACTTTCCCCCCTCTCGCAGAGCCTCAGCGTGCCGCATCGCCAGTGCCAGCGCTCTGGACTGCTCCTGGGCAGCTCGGCAGCTCCTGCTGCTTTGAGCAGCATGGTAATGGGGTGGGATTGTGAGCTCCAGTGGGCTGCGCGGCATCCAAACACGCTTCCCTGAGCAGCATGGTAAGGGGGCCAGGCCAGGGCTGGGAGGAGGAGTTGGTAAGGGGCAGGGAGTGGTTGGAGGGGGCAGAGGTTCTGTGGGGGCAGTCAAGGGACAGAGAATGGGGGGTTGGGTAGGCATGGGAGTTCTGGGGGTCTGTCGGGGTGGTGGTGGATGGGGTCGGGGCAGTCAGGGGTGAGTTGGGTAGGGGTGGGGTCCTGGGGGCAGTTAGGGGCAGGGGTCTCGGGAGGGGGTAGTCAGGGGCCAAGGAGCAGGGGGGTTGATGGGTTGTGGGTTCTGAGGGGGGCAGTCAGAGGCAGGATGTGGGTGAGGGTCAGATGGAGGGGGACAGGCTGTTTGGGAGGCACATGGGACTTGTACTCACCAGGTGGTTCCCTACTGGGTCTTTGGCAGCACTCCGGAAGGGAACTGGTTATTAGTCTAGTCACGGCCAGGTTCGGATGGCACCAAAGCCAGCGTCTGAAGTCAGATCAATGTTATTCCTCTTGTAATAGAGGTGGGAAGTGGAGAGTCTGTCTGGGGATCAGGAAGATGGAATCTTCCTGAACCCTCAGCCTCAGTGGTGGTTGTCTACTCAGAAGCCATGTGCTTGAACTATGCTTAGGAACCAGGATGTGTTCTTATGACAGTAACCTGACTGAACACAGAATCCAGCAGAGGAGTTCACAGGATTTGGTTTCATAGCAAATCTATAGCTATTTAGGGAATAAAACCCAAGAGACCTACCTCCCATTCATAGATTTAAAAAGAAATTTTTTTTTAAGGACAGAAGGAACCATTATGATCATCTACTCTGACCTCCTGCGTAACACATGCTAAAGAACCTCATGCAGAAATATCTTCCACAAGCCTATGACATCTCTCCATTAATCACCAGACTATCCTTGGGGTGCGGGGAGGGGAAGAGTGTAAAAAACAGCTGAACCTCCTTTCCCTCCTGCTACTTAAAATGACTGAACTGATCTCATTTAAAAATAATTATTATTCCTGGATTAGGGAATCCTTGTAGGCGTCTTGATTAAATGAGCTTTGGATCAAGCCCTAACTAGCCATACAAATTTCTCTGCTACCTTGCAACAAGTCCCATAGGCCAGATTTTTAACAGTACCGCAAATGTTGAAAGGTCTAGATTTGTTTGATTTAGGAATTACTTTGTATCTGATATTATTGTGTATAACAGGGGTAGGCAACCTATGGCATGTGTGCCAAAGGCAGAACGCAAGCTGATATTCAGTGGCACTCACACTGCCCGGGTCCTGGCCACCGGTCCGGTGGGGGGGGCTCTGCATTTTAATTTAATTTTAAATGAAGCTTCTTAAACATTTTAAAAACCTTATTTACTTTACATACAACAATAGTTTAGTTATATATTATAGGCTTATAGAAAGAGACCTTCTAAAAACGTCAAAATGTATTACTGGCACGCAAAACCTTAAATTAGAGTGAATAAATGAAGACTAGGCACACCACTTCTGAAAGGTTGCTGACCCCTGATGTACAATAACAAGAAATCTTGCATAACAGTCCTGGGTTATTTATTTATTTATTTATTTAGCACAATACACACTAAGTTTCCATACTTGGTTCCACATAGTTTTGTAAGTGCTGTTTAAGAAATGAAACTTTTATGTATCTGTGATTTATGTGTTTGTCTTTAAAAGTATGTGGAGAATTTTTGTTATGGTAAACATCACCGATATTTTTCATCCTGATCACTAATAAGAGATTTACGCTTCTAGTAACAGAATGTGACATGGTTAATAATTTAGACTTGTTGACAGGTCTTCAAGGGAGAAAGCATTTCCTTTGGTTAACAGCCCTATTTGGATGTTAATAAGTTTACTTAATGTTCCTTATCTTTTTATATATGAATATTTTGCCTAAAGAACATGTGTCGACTTTCATGGGAAATGCAACATACAAAGAGAAAGTATTCTGTTTAATTCTACATGAATAAGACTAATATGAAAAATTAGCATGCTGAAGGAGGATAGTACACCATAAAGTATTTATACAGAATGTATTAGCTCATTAGGAGATGTACCTCTACCTGTTTTTTTAAAGCTTGCACAAGATACTGTAGATTTCTTTGGATGTCCAGTAACAATGATATTATACCAAATATGGTGCTAGCCCCCAGATCAGTTCAACTTTACATGGAAAGATATAAAATCCAGACAAAGTACCAAGTTGGCAAAAATAAGAATGAATCTTTTAGAATTAAATAGGTTTTTTAACAAATCTACCTATTGAATAAACTATATACTAAGGGTACATCTCCGATTTAGAAGCTGAAAATGTTAAAAATACAAATGAATTCATTATTTTAAAAATCAAGTATTTTCTTTCTGGTGGAACATGTGTTCTTGCTATTTACTAAAATCTTATATAGGTTGATATTGATATACTTAGGCAAGAGTTCTAAAAGAACAGTCTTGTGTAAAATAGCAACAGTGATCCTTTACATTTTTTCTCTTTGTCTTCAGTCAAGTAATCACTGGACTTTTTGCTAAATAATAAACTTGCAACTAATAGGTAGGATCTGTAGATAAAACAAATCAGGACTCAAAACTATGGCACTAGTTCAGCGAAGTACCTAAGTCCCAAGAAGTTAATGTGACTTCGGTATGTTTTTAAGTGTTTTGCTGATTCACGGCCTAATAGCAGATTGGCAGTTATTAATAGTAACTGTAGTTGTGTGAAATTATCATGACTGAGCAACACCACTAGTATCCCACCACCAGACAAATGCTCTGTTGTGTGGGTTACAATGAGGGACAATTGCAATACAGCAAATAGGTCCAAGAACTTGCTGAGAAAAATTAAAGTAGGAAATTGCTATCAACAGGCTTCCTCCTTACGTATGATGTATGATTCTGCTGTGCCGTATCAAGAGCCAACACAGGGCTGTACTTCAATTTCTGTATATATTAGGCTGAGCCAAATTCGGCTTAGATTTAGGCTATGTCTACACCAACACTTTTGTCAGTAAAACTTTTGTCAGAAAGGAGTGTGAAAAAACCACACCCCTGACATAAATGTCACCAACCAAAGTGCCAGTGTGGACTGAGCTATGTCGGTGGGAGATGCTCTTTCCCGTCTGCCTAGAGCAGCTACATGGGAGACCATATAGCAGCACAGCTGCAGCAGTACAGCTGTGCCACGGTAAGGTCTGTAGTGTAGACATAGACTTGCATTGTATCAACATGTCGACAATCTGTGAGTTACACTGATCAACGGCTCATCCTAGCTCCTGCACAGATGTGCAAATGAAACAAAACAAAACCCACCTTCAGCTCCTAGCTATCACCCTTTTACCTAGGTTCTCACGTGATCACACAATAGCAAAAGGTAGTATCTATGGAAATAGAATTTCATTGAGAGTGGATTGGCATTTCAAGTGCTGGAACACAATTTCCAAAAGTGTCTTCAGGAGACAGGTTCCCAGGAATTAGCAATACCGATTAGGAAGGCAAATGGCATTTCTAGGGCAGGTAGTGACAGCAGTCACATTAGTAGCAGAGGAGCTGAACAGATCTTCCTGATGTTTAGAGGTGACCTTTCAAGAGCAACTCATGAATGCTCTGAATACCCTAACTTCATATCAAAATGTTTGTTCCTATGAAGTGTGAAACTTTTCATCCCAAGGCAGCTGCTGAAATCTATGGAGCTGATGCAAAGGAAAATAACCTGAGTGTTTTGTGCTCTTTTGGCTCTTTCTGATGTATAAAGGAGGGTTGCGAGCTTAAGGGTATTTACCTGCTGCTGCTTTTTTTTACATTAGCAAAAATCAGGAAGTCAAATCTAGGTCTGATCTGCCATAGCCATAACATTTTTCAATGGGTATACATTATGTAGCTCCATTAAAGTAAATGGAGCTGTGATGATTTACATCCGCTGAGGATTTGACTCAGGGCATTTCCACAGGAGGCGCTAAAGCAAGGGGTAAACTCCCCAGGAACATTTTTCTCCCAAGCTTTTGACAGGCATTTGAATTAAATAGATGTCACCAAATGAGCTGTAATAGTGGCTAAAAAAAACCTCTCTCCTCAACTGTTCAAGTTTCTATTCCTTACAAGGTCCTAATCCCACTAGTTCTCCAGTCCTCCAAAGCACATTCTTGCAAAAATGGAGCTATCAATCTCTGACACTGCTAATGTATGAAACAACCAGCAAAAGTCACCCAATCGCGCCCCCTCGCCCCAACAAAAAGAACTCTCTTTGTAATCCTAGGAAAGCAACTGACAAAGAAGTTGGGGGAGAAACTCCAATTTTTCTCCTTTTCAATTGATCTTTGGAAAGTAGGAGCAAGGCTCAGATATGGGTTTATAAAGTTATCTCCATTTTTGAAAACTAGGGCTGGTCAAAAGTGGAATCTCTGTCCCTCAGGTAATACTTGTGTTTCAAAACTGATTTTCTCCCCAAACTGGGACAAGAAGCCAAAATATCAAAAAATTTCAAGTGAATGGAAAGTCCTGAAAAATGTTGATTTGTAATGTGGAAACTGCATTTTCAGTCAATGCATCCACTCCCCTCCCCCAATCATTTTAATGTAAAATTCCCAACTGGCTTTATTTAAAACCTGTTACATCAGAAACTGTTGCTGTGTCTTTTTAAAAGCCTGTCCCTAATCTGTAGGAATGTCGCTGAATCATCTGACAGCGGTGGCAGTAGTGCTGATTGAGTTCTCTCCTTGTGTTCCTTGCCATTATCTTCCCTCTCCCATCTTTTGCCCTCTGTATCCCTCAAGTTGTGCTCTACACACAAACCACTTGCTATTTCTCATGTAAATAGGTGAGAAAAATTGGGGCTAAACTGCTGCTCATGTAACAATCTTGTGGACAGACTGCTGCAAGATTTAGCTGAAGCAGAGGTCTGAATAGAGCTGGTTGAAAAATTTTAATTAACCCCAAAATTGGGTTTAATTAAAAATGAAAATTTAATTTTCAACTGCACTTTTTATTTTCTTTCAAGGGAAATTTTGAAAAGAAACAAAAACAAATCATTTTGAACTCAAATTTTATTTTGGCTGTCAAAAACTGTTTTTATTTTATCATTGTGATGTGGGCAGACCAGGTGCCAGCTCATGCCAGGGTCCCAACTGAACGCTGACAAATACATAGCTGGCATTAGTCTGGCTCACTTGTGTGTTAGTAATGTTAAAATAGGTGTTAGAATGATAAGAATGTGTTTAATGCATGCAGTGACTCACCAGCATTCATTACATTCGCATCTCACTTATACCATCTGTATCCCATATTGTACAGTAATATTTGAGTAGTTGTACTGTGAGCTTCTCTGACTATAAATCAGCAGACAGGAGAGAGGTATCAGCTAGTACGAAGTGATGATCTCCAACAGAAAGGTTTATGTACTCCCCAGAAGAAGGGTCCATCTAAACCAGAAGGACTATTGTGGGATGTTAAAGAAGACAAAACACATTTGTTGTTTTCCCTTCCCATGAAAATGAGTCATGCAAGTGGGCTCCTGTCATCAGCTGAGCTTCCAGTTCATAGTACAAGGGAGGAGGGGAATAAATCTCTCTAACAAGAAGGAACTGGATCTCTATGCTGCTTGGACTCTGGGGGGGGCAAGGTTTCCTAGGCATAAACAAGAGATCACCAGTGCTTAGCCTGGGTTAGTCCTAAATGACATGTAGAGCTTGCTTATTATGAAAACTTCTATTACTTTGAAACTTAAGATTGTAACTCATTTGTGTATCTTTGTTTACCTGCTTTAACCTTGTAAATAACTCTCATTTCCTTTTCCTACTTAATAAATCTTACATAGTTTATTATAGGAGAGGCTACAAGCATTGTCTCTGGTGTAAAATCTAAGGTGCAACTAACCTGGAGTAAGTGACTGGTCCTTTGGGACTGGGAGTAACCTGAATATTGCGGCGATTCTTGGTGTAAGGGACCATCTATCACAAAAATACACTCACCTGGGTGACAGGATTTACTGGAGTACCCCAGGGGACTGTCTGTGACTCTGTTTAGGCTGTTATAGTGCCTGAGGAGTTTACACTTGATACTTGGTTGGTGAAATCTATGATAGAACTCACAGACAATTTAGGGTTTGTGCCCTGCTTCCTAACAGTCTGCCCTGAGGGTGGTACTAATGCTTTTGAATCACTGCATTCAGCTTCACAGACATTTCAGATTTTTTATTTTTTTCCCCTTATTCTTTTTTGCCACTGGGGTGAATAATGTGAATAATATCCATTCAAACTTTTCAAAACTTTGTCAACTTAGGAAAAGTTACAGTGACAAAAGGGAAAAAGGATAAAGGTGGGGAAAAAGAGGGGAAATGCTGGACATTAGTTCATTTTATTACACTTAAGAGCAAGAAGATGAGACTAGACGGGAACACAGGCTTTTTATTTATTTATTAGAGATGGATCCAAGTAATAAAGTTGCACTGTGGATCCAAAATTAACTGTGTAGACGTCTAGAGAGGGACCAGAGTCAGCTGCGGAATATGGAGCTGAATGCTCTGAAAGTCTGAGAGGTGGCATTTGGATCTGTGTGCGTGTGTAGTGTTGTGCTTTGGTTTCCCCCCCTTTTTCGTATGGTATTTTAGTATATGGAAAGTGATTCAAAAGGCTTTGAAAGAGGTATGTGTTGTCCACTCCACCTCTTAAGCCAATCATATGGGGCATGATGGCTGCATAGATTTGGGCCAGTGATCTAGGGATGCCCACTTTGGTAATTGACATTCATGTAAATCCCACTCATCACTTTGTTTCTGGTAATTCATCCTTTTTACGATTCTCACATACAGCAAAGTACCTTAGATTCCCTTAAAAAGGGTCCATGGAAAAACCGAATAGTTGGCGAAAATATTTTTGTAATAAAAAATTAAAGTGAAGTTGTGCAATGCATCCATACATGGACATTTTTGTGAGGTCTGATTGTTTCAATGGAAGGAAATGTGGTAGGAAATTCTGATTAATAATTAATCTATTGAAACAGGAACCAGAAATATTAATATTTGGTACCACAGCGATAAAGATATATAAAACTGTTTTGTATTTGGTTGGTTAGAACTAACAGTCCACAGAAAGAAGTGAATCCTCCTTTATCTCAAATATAATTAGCCATTTAAGTGTCGTGGGTCAATTTATTAACACTTTATTCATCGGGGTGTAACTTTTATTAGGCTTTATTGCTATCAGAAATTATATCCTACACAAATACAATAGAGATTTAAATGTTCTGTAGAATGAGCTGATGCTTCCTGACTTTATTGCACAGTATTGTAATGAACCTTGACCAGTTGTAGATTTGATAACTGTAAAATATTACTGCTTGCTGCTAATTTTGTTCCTTTTTAATGACTGATAATCCATGTCGATTTAGTGTGATAGTCACAACCCAATACTGTTTTTCTGTTGCAAATGTGATTGTAACAGGAGCTATTGAGTGTGTCTGCCTAATAAAATTAGTCAGGGAAGCTATGTATATTGTTTCCAGGTCTTTGGATTTTCATTATAGTAGGGGAACTTGTTAGACTGTAAAGCCTGATGGTTGCCAGCTAAGACGACCTCTTTGCTACTTCAAAGGGGTAATGATGCTGCACTTACAAGTCTGTTCTTACTGTTCTGGAAAATTCATCATACATAAATATTGTGTGTGATTTTTCTTTTTGGTGAGGTGTGCTGCAGGTCTTGGGGCAAAAACTGTGGTCACTGATTTGTGTAACGAAGCATTACAACGCTTTAAAGTTTAAATACAGAAACTACTTGGCGATTTCACATTTGAATGGGAAAAGTAGCTTCCATTGCTTGTAGTGATGCAGCAATACTGAGAATGCTGATTTCCAAAATCTGATATTGCTTGTGTTACTAAACATAACCATGTAGGGAAATATCCCAATAAATAAGAACCTCAGCAGTAATTTCCTTCCTTTCTTTATATACAGGGCCTTGAAAGTTGAAGAGGTGTTGATTTGGAGCAAAGTAGGGACATCCTAGAACTACACAAGGGATGCAGAGGAACTTTGCAATGATCTGCAAACCATTTTCTTGAATGCTGTGTAATTTGGCTGGAGAGCTTTCACATATGGTTGTTTTGTGGTATCTTCTGATAATTTGGTTCAAAGATAGAAACGGAAGGCTTTCATTCTGTGTCCACTGGTAGGGTGGTACACTGAGACTGCGTCACAATAAATCAAGTATACTGATGACTGGACTCCAGTCATTTTACATTTTTACTTTATAGAAACTGGTCATTTTAACCACTCATGATCTATCCGATCAGACCAGTTTGGCAAGTGCTGGGAGAATTTGTTATGACAAATTTATAAACAAACTTGGAAATCACATGCTGAATAAAATTTTGGGGCTTTGAGATTGGTTTGGGTCTGAGAAACTAAAATTCCTGAGCAGCTGCAATTTCCAAAAAATGGAAGGGATAGCTCAGTGGTTTGAGCATTGGCCTCCTAAACCCAGGTTTGTGAGCTCAATCCTTGAGGGGGCCATTTAGGAATCTGGGGCAAAAGTCTGTCTAGGGATGGGTCCTGCTTTGAGCAGGGGGTTAGACTAGATGACCTCTTGAGATCCCTTCCAACCCTGATATTCTATGATTCTATGCTGTGGTAGACCTAGAAATCCCTTGGCCTGGAAAGGCCAGTTGATTCCCTTAGAATCCCAGCAGTTCTGTTGTTGGTTTCTACTGACCTCCTACATGGTGAAATCCTGACTCCATTGAAGTCAATGGGAGTTTTCCCATGGTGGTTTCAGCTGAGGAACCAATGTTCCCAGTAAACTTGTTATGCTGTTCTACCTGTTCCATGCTAGTTGTTAACTGGACCAATTTGAAAACTTTCAGCTGTAATGTCGTTTTGAGTAGGACAAGAATTACTTTCACACAAGAATCATTATTGTTTGCTGAGCACAGGCTTCCATTCAGTTAGAAATGCCTGGTTCTTTAACTTTACTCTGAAAAATAATAGTTCAAAGCATTCGATTCAAAGCAGGGCTAAGCCTAAGGATTCGCAACCCTCTCTGTTAGTTATTTCCAAGATTTTCTCCACCAATGTAAAGTTTTTTTCAAGACAGCAGAAAACAAGGTTGATAAATCTGGGCAGAGATCACTACTTTACCCTAAGGATTGATGCAGCACCTTTGCATTTGGGTGGCACTATGATAAAAATTGTTGCACTCCTATTACTTTCAATTTATGCTGAAGGGGATGTTTAAATGTAATAACCCAGCCTCTGAATTATTCATTACAGCTATATTTGAACTATACTAGTGAGCATACAAATGTTCTCCCTGTATCCATGCAACTCTTATTAATGGTTTTAATACTTGGTATAGGGGAACAAAACACTGCCAATGAAGACATCATAGGATTGGTCTTTCTCCAGGAGGCACTGTTCATGCTGTCACCATGCTAGCACCATAGGATGAAATTCACCCAAGTGTGGAGACCCTCCATGAGTGGCCCCAGGAGTCAAGTGGCCTCTGCCTGCTGGACAGCACAGTACCTGCAGGTGCCATGCTTCCAGAGGGACTATTGGGCTACCTCAACAGTGTAGAGGGGAAAGCTATACGTTAATCAAGTTTCTCAGTTTGATTTTCAGATGTACTGAGCATCCGTAGCTCCTACTTACTTCTTCAGCTAGAGACCTGGGTGCTCAGTGCCTCTGAAAATTAGCCCATCCATCTGTAGTAACGTCTATTCTGTCCACATTCCTATTGGCTTTGGAGGAGAATCCAAGGAGGCCCAGTTGGCTCCCCTCCAGCTCCATGGAGGAGCCTCCTGCAGGGCTGTGTTGGAGGAAGAGGGCCATGGTGCGATGATAGAACTCCTCCCTTCTCTGGGCACTGGCTCTCCTCTTCCTACAGATGCGAAAGCAAATATGCGACCCCACATCCTTCATTGATCATCTATAATTCAAGTTATTGCCTAAGTTCCATCTTCTCCTCTTGATGCTTTGCCAAACCAATATGTCCAGTATCTTTTACTCTGGTCTTTTGCTCCAACTCAGTGAGAGTACTAATACTAAAGGCACTCCTTACAAATAAACACTGTGCAGTTACAAAGAAATATTGTGCAAAACCCAAGACATGCAAGCAGCTTCAGAAAGAGCAGATCCACAGATGTGCTGACTGAAGTTGAAGAGGCAGCTTAACAGATGTACAAAGCCGCAGATCAGAGGGGATATAAAACAGTTAAACTTGCTTAGAGGCACAATGTGTCACTATCTAACGATTACATGCATTCTAAGCCCGACAGAAGAAGGAACATACGCTCAGCTATGTGCTCTGGGCTGCAGGCATGCCAGGAAGATTATAAAAATGCCATGCTGTGATATGTTGCCCTCCTGCCTGAAAGGCTACCATTAAGCTGCTTATTTACTGCACCTACTCAGGCGGCAGTACAGTTCAGAGTGCTACCTGTCTTCTTCTTGGATAAATTAGTTGTGGGTATCACAGGATTACTGCTGCCTATTGTTCTGTCTGCTGAAGGTGGGAAGAAACATAAGCCACTGGTCTGACCTTGCAATGTTTTATGTAAAATGTGAGATGCTTTTCTTCATAGTTAGTGTCAAAATGGCTCTTGATAGGACTGATTGTGTTAGTTAGTTTGGGGCCAAATTAAAAAGGGTTATGTACTAATGAAGGCAAAAAATCATTTCATATGAAGATGAAAGATATAAAAGAAACTGGGGAAAAAAGCATATGGCACTAGAGGTTTGTACTCGCTCTCTCCTGCTTTGTAAATCAGCACTGTAATTTGAACTGAAATTTCCAAGAGCCCACATAGAAAGGTTTTGCCATCTCTTCAACTCAAAATATTTTTAATATAAATTGTTTTGCCCTCATATTTTTCTGATATATGGAGCTGTGAACTTTAAATTAGTGATAACAGAAATTGACAAGTACAGCATTAAAAAATAAACCATGCAGCCCTACAGGCTTAATTATGAAGTGAGCAGGGAGATAGACACAAAAATCCTGTTTCGAAATTTTACCTCACACAATATAAATAAAAGATTATATCTTCCACTGGTAGCCTATAGATCAAAAGGATAATATAAAAACAACTACACTGCTATTTATAATTATTTATTTTGCCTTTACTGTGTGTGTGTGTGTGTGTGTATACACATGGACACACACACATAGTGTAAAGGCAAAATAAATAATTGTAGTCACACATCTATATGTAGATATATGTATATATTGTATATATTATGTAATCATTCAGCTATGTGATTTTTTTTTCATTAGGGAAAATGTATGTGTAATAAATCTATTATTTAAAAAGTGTCCCAATAAAGGAAGACATGGCTAAATAAGAACACTATGCACAAGCAACAGTAGTAATTGTTCACTAGCATTTTCATAAAGAAAAATAGGTATTTGGGGAAATGAAACAAGTTTAAGTATCCAAGACACTAGAATGCTATCCTATGCCTTTGTCTTCAGAATAGTTGTGTCTCCATGTTTAGACACACAAAACATCAGTACAATTTCAAAGAATAAAATGTAATAAAATGAACAAATATTTTTCCATCAGCACATCTTGGGATGAGTTAAACTTATTATTTTGGTTGCTTCTTCAAAATATTTCTATTTCTGAAAGTGAAATAAACCACCACAAAGCATTTAATCCTTCACCCTGAATCTTTGTCTCTTCATGCAACTGTATGGGGCTCAGATGTGGTAAATCAGCTGGCAAATGTTGACTCTTTAATGGCAACCACTGTACACAGCTTTGGGGATAGTTAAATAAAAATACATGCTTAAGCTGCATAAGGTTAATCAGAGCTAAGCTGGAACACTGAAAATTACTGGATGTATTTTTACCACTGGCAAAGAGAGCAGGAGGAAAGAGGCTGAAAGAAACAGGTACAGCTCACTCTTTTCTTCCTCGGGCCCTGTGTTTGATCTTTGGAATGCCAGTATAAATACTGTGAGAGTGATAATCAATATTCAGCCAATAAAACACTGTCACTTTAAAAGAAGCTGTCTTGTCACAGGGAATCAGAAGGCTAACAGGAAGGATCAAGAAATACTAGCACCTTTTAATAAGGGCTTGCTAAAAATAAACCTCAGTATTTTTCCTTGTTACATCTTGGAGTGTACGGTGCCCTCAATAACAGGATCATCAAAAAAGTGTCAAGATGTAATATAGATGAGTGCTCCGCTGAAGTAATTCCATTTCCATACTTGTTCAATGCTGATTTAGGGCCCTATCCTGCAAAACCCTCACTCCTGGCAGTAGTTCCATTAACATCAATGAGAGTAATGGCTAAAGTAAAGCTCTACTGATGTCATGGCTTGCAGCATCCAGCCCTCTTGATGTAAATATTTTGACTGGCAATGATTGGTTTTGATCATAATCAGATGGAAACTGGTCTGACCTCTTAATGTCTGGGCACTTTATAGCAGCTTTAGCGCATGATTTCCCCTTTCCGTGTTCTCTTGTTACTGGATTTACGTTAAAGTTCCAGATGCAGTTTTACTGGGTTCTCTACTAAGATTCTGTCTCCTGCAAGGGTAAAAAGAGCACTGTCAGGGAGCGAACCCACCCATTTGGATTTGATGTAGATGATTTTACAAATTCTAATAATAATTTTTTAAGAACTTAAAACACGGGTTTGGCTGTAATCCTCTTTCAGCAGTGTCTGCCAGCCAAACTTTGCAATGTTGTGCTAATGCATGAGAGTCAGAAACTGAAATAGACTAAATCTGGCTATGCCTCGTCCTTGTACAGAACCAATTGTGGAGGAGCAGTGCAGATGCCAGCCTGGCCAGACTACGTTCCCTACTCCCCTTCAAAGCATGACAGTGGTTTCCCCTCTGTGGTATCTCTTACCCTGCCTCTCCTCTCTGTAACTGGTAGGGGCTGGTGATGGGGAAGAGACACACTTGCATGGCATATTACTAGAAGATCCAGGTATATATCTGCCCCTCATGTAGGGTTACCAGATAGCAACTGTGAAAAAATGGGATGGGAGTGAGGGGTAAGAGGCGTCTATATAAGAAAAAGTCCCCAAAAACGGGACTGTCCCTTTAAAAATGGGACATCTGGTCACCTTGCCCTCATGAGAATTTGAATCCACAGCCAAGCAAGAGCTAAACCAACCAAATTCTACAAATTGTGGATTCCTCACGTGGGCTGAAATAACCATGGCTTAATTAGATTACAAGACTCTATATAAGGCTTGAGTGAACAATAAGTATAAACTAAACACATTACAGATGATGTACCTCTGACAATCTGTATCATTCCAGTAGAGCAGTCAGTAAGAGAATCTCTATCTATGAACTGTTCTGATTGACAGAGTTGACTATCTTACACAGTTCTTGTCACTCTCTTGTATAGCTGCTTCAAGTGGAAGGCACCTAAGAGAGAGAGAATATTTATTATAAAGTGTAGGAGATGTTTTTAAAAAAATCTATTTACTCTATAGCAGTGTTTCCCAAACTTGGGATGCTGCTTGTTTAGGGAAAGCCCCTGGCAGGCCAGGCCGGTTTGTTTACCTGCCGCGTCCGCAGGTCCGGCCGATCGCAGCTCCCACTGGCCGCGGTTCACTGCTCCAGGCCAATGGGAGCTGCTGGAAGTCTGCATTGTGGGCCTTTAAGGTTTATGTTTTCAAGGTTTTTTTCTGAAACGGTGTGAGCTAGAAAAAGGTATCTTTGTTTTAAAAAACAGGAGCAGGATTCCAAATATTCTGAGACTTGCAATAAAAGCATAAGAGATGGCAATGCTAGCCAATGTACCTAATTTTAAGTATGTGAGTGGAGCTAATGGAACTATTCACATGTTTAAAGCTAGGTACGTGTTGAGGTACCTTATTGGGACCTCATGGGAATGCATGGCTCTTCCGTTGAGTCACCCTAGGCTCAGGAGAGTCATGCTCACAGGTTGCTTTAATGAGTTTCACCTAGGATATGAAGACGGGGTAGGAGTGTGCCCCTGGGCCCCAGGGAACTATGAGTATGTCTACACAGCAGGCAGGATCCTGGGGCAGCGAGTCTCAGAGCCTGAGTTTACAGAGTCTAGCTCAAGCTATAGTGCTAATGCTGGCCGTGTAGAGGTTTGGGCTCAGGCTCCAGCCCAAGCACCAATGTCTGTGCAGCTTTTTTTAGCTTCATGGCATGAGTCCAAGTCTGTGGATGAGGGCTCTGAAACTCACTGCCAAGGTATCCTGCTTGCTGTGTAGATGTACCCTAAAGGGTTAGCAAAGAGTGAGTCGTCTAGGCAAATCCTAGGAGCGGCCAAGCCTAGGGAGCAAGGTCAGGCTGTTGTGCCAGTGTTTTCTGAGTTACCAAGAAAGCCGAACTCCAGGAAGGGAGGGAATTGGGACATTAACTCAAGCTCCAGGAGCTGAGCCTAGGATGAGGAAGAGTCTCTGCTCATACATTTATCAAACGCACATGGCATGGAATGGCCTTGCTGTTTGAAATGTTGAGGGGAGGGGAGGAAACTCACTAGGTTGTTTAAAAAAGGAAAATTGATTGGAAAGGAGACTTCAGATATTGAACTCCTGTACTGGGTTTAAGTAAACTTCTGTTATTTTCAGGTGTACCGATCAGTTGCTGAAATGTTAGTCAATTGCACATGCCAAAAATGGGATAATCTCAGAACTGTATGGAATGGGAGAATTTAGAATTTAACATTGTGACAAACTCAGGTTCACAGGCAGCTGAGAAGCATTTAGTTATAAAAAAAGAAAACGGTCTGGAAATTGGCACAGTATTCTTATTAGCAGCTCTTTGCAACAAAGTTTTTTATTGCTACTGCTGCTTTAACTTAAAACTGATGATAATTTGCAAGAGCATAGAAAATAGCATTGTTTACTCGCTGTTACTGTATGAAGAAAATGTTTTCAGTAAGAAGAATAGACTAATTGCTAAGAACTAGTGGGGTGGTGGGAAATACTGTTTGTCAGAAAATTAATACCTGATTAAAAAATTGGAGTTCTGTGTAGTTTTGATATGTGATAATCCTGCAATATTCTGTGCCTAATTCTGCTAGCACTATCATAGCTAATTAAAACATAAGGGTATTGTTTTGTTAATGTATGTGACGTTTAACCCTCAGGAATATTTCTGTAGTTAATTATACCCTTTAATAAACTTGATTTTCTGTACAAATTTACAAATAAAATTCCCATGCTTTTTGTGATATAAACATTCAAATTCATGTTGATCTTCAGTTAAATTAGTTGTTAGAACTTGGTGCTTCAAAAAGCACTATCATTCAAGTTCTCTGAAGGATTACTAATTCTGATACAGTGCAAAAAAACCAAAACCAAACCAAAAAAAGAAGAAAAAAAACCTAGGGTGACCAGACAGCAAATGTGAAAAATCGGGATGGGGGTGAGAGGGAATAGCAGCCTATATAATAAAAAGACCCAATAATTGGGACTGTCTCTATAAAATCAGGACATCTGTTCACCCTAGAAAAACCCCTCAGCCAGGGTAATGTAATATACATTTTTGAAGGTTCTGTGATGGAGCATGCATGGCCCACTTTGGAACTGCAGGGGTTAATTCCATTCTTTGGGCCAAGGAGGCCACACCCCCTCAACCCTGCTGGGCATGCTCGGCCGGAGGCCAGGTATAAAAAGGAGCAGCCCAGTTCATTTGGGGGATGACCACTGGAGAGGAAGGAGGTGTGCTGCAGACTCTTGCTGATGAACCACCGACACTCCATCATGCGGAGGCCAGCCAGACAGCAATGACCAACAAACCCCAGGCTCCGGACACCACAGTGGGAGAAGAGACATGGGGAACCACGAGAACACAAGCTGCAGAGAAGCAGGTAGTGAGTAACCCAGGGAGGCTTTGCGAGAAGGTGTTTGGAGACCCAGAGACTAGCTTGGTGTGTTTTGACCAGATCCCAGCCAACCTGGTGGTGGTCAACCCCACCACTGACAGGGCCCTGGGTTGGGACCTGGTGGAGAGGGAAGGCCCAGGTCACCCTATCCTGGCCACCGCCCACCCCACCAGTCCTACTGCCTTTGGCCACTAGGCTGTACAGCCCTGATTGAAAGGGCAGGTAGATTGACTTTGGCTGTTAGGCCACATTACTCTGAGACCCAGAGGGGTTATGCAGACTTGCCTGTGGGCCTATAACAACCAGTACCTTATCCCAAAAAGGGAACGGAGGCAGGCATGACCCTCAACAGTGTCCAAGAAAAGCTAAGATGCTGTACCAAAGAATATTTATAGATTAGGCTTCCTTTGAAGGGAATTATTAGGCTATGGCAGACAGATTCTCTTTCTGCAATTGTAGTACAACTTCTCCACGTGTTGAGATGGACAGGACCTAGCATTTAGCTATGTAACCCATCTGCCAGTCAGAGTTGGCAGCAACAAGGGCTGGGTTCTGTATCTAGGGGTTCCTTTTCAACAATACAACACAAAAACCAGTTTGAGACCCCACCCAGTGACCTGGGACAATTACACACCATCCCCTGGTTGCCTTCCCCTCTTGCAAGCACAGAGTCGAGTGTAGCAAAAAACTTTTAATAAAAGGAGAGAAATAATGAGCATTAATTTGGGAAAACACCACAAACAGAGTTTATAAATATAAACCATGAGCAAAAGATCCATCACCAAGTAAGTTGGGCAGTGTCCTTTTCCCCTAAGGTTCTTAAGTCCAGCAACCCAACAGTCTCTTTAACATACCCATCCCTTCTTTGCACCCCATTCACAGTTGCAGTGCTCGGACAGTGCAGACCCAGTGTTCAGAGGTGCATCTGCAGAGTTCACTTCCCACCTTCGGTGGAGGGGCAGAGTAAGGAGGCACCTTATTCACACCACTGCTTGGGCACTCACTCGCCACCCCCTCTGTGGGGTTCTGCTCTGGCACTCTCCGCCTGCTGCCCTGCTGGCTGTTCCTCTCCAGCAGCCACCTTGCTGGCTGTGCCAAGATGTATTCAGGGCCCCCCACTTAACACAGCTGTCATGATTTCAGCTGTTAGTGGTAGAGCCTCACTGATGGTGCGCACTGGGCAGTCTCTTGCATCAGAGAGACTGTTCCAAAGCAGGTCTAATACTTAGACCTAGGTATCAGTGATTTCAGCTCTGCAGCATGTAATAAGACTCTCAATTGAGTCTAAAGTAGCTCTGTTGTTGCACAGTGGAGAAAGGAAGGGTCAAATGTGTCTGGGGCCCTCCAGCAAGGCCTATACCACTAGGTACAAATACCTGTCCGGGTCATCTCTCAAATCACTGGGCTTTGGAACCCATGTCCCCTGCCAAGTGAGTGCCGTTTAGTTGACGGTGAGTCCCTCAATCAGGAAATGCCAAGTACAGTTCTGCTGCCCTTGATTCACACAGCAAGGATAACAAACATTTATTACTCCTGCCCCAATAACAAGGAAACTGGGGATCCCACACCAATCAAAAGTGACCATTTGGTCAAGCAATCCCATTATGCTGAGCACCTAGGCAGGGTGGGTGTGCCCATGCAAACAGGATCAGCTCCTGAAATCCTTTTCCACAGCTCACCACTAGACATCAGGGGAGAGCTCATTCAGACTCTGCTTACACAAAAGACAGTAACACCTCCATGGAGTTCATTAAGAGATTTGCCTGTGAGTGTTGATTTAGCAGGTCTAGTGAAGACCCACTAAATCAATGGCAGAGCGCTCTCCAGTCGACTCTGGTACTCCAGCTCCCCAAGAAGAGTAAGGTAAGTCAACCGGAGAGTGTCTCCCATTGATGCAACGCAATGAAGACACCGGGGTAAGCCGACCTAAGCTATGTCAACCTCTTCTACAATTATTCACATAGCTGGAGTAGTGTAATTTAGGTCAAATTACCCCAGTAGTGAAGACAAGCCCAATGTGGGGATGTAGGATCAGACTCTTAGCCATGTCATCTATATTTTATGCAGCTGTTCTGGCTATATGGAGCGGCTTTCTTGAGGCTGTGATGTTGACACTGCAGAAAGAAAAATGATGACATCAGGTCATTTTGGCTCCAGCCTGGTGATGCTTTGTCCATATTGTATTGGCAATCCAGTTATGGTGAGAAATAAGGACCTCATTTAGCTGTTAGGAGTTAGCAAATAGATTGTTTATTATGCTGCTTGTCATCAGTCAGTATACAGCAGAAACTCAGGAGCTGGCTGGCTGATGAAATTCCTCATAGAAGCCTCAAACATCTCTGTTTAATATTTTAAGTTTGGTTGATATGAAATTAGCAGTAAGTCAAGGCATTTTAATATGAAATAACTTAGTGGAACATTAAGATGTTTTAAAAGCACCCATTGTTTTAATTGTCATCGTGGCAATTAAACTGACACAATGGAGATTAAAAAGATGAATACACAGAAAAGTATTGACATAGGAAAGTCACAGTAAACAATTCTGAATTTAGCTTGAAGTGGAAATTGCTGATACAAACTAACATGACTTCTCTAAGAGAGGATTTGTCAGTGTTAAGATCCATTCATAACAGATAACCTTTTTAATGAATTTTCCTTTTTTCTGTTTGCAGAATATCTGCAAACCAAATGTGACTTTTTTTACAGAGTTTTCCACAGATTTCATTTGCTCTTTCCTGTTTGAAATAAAAAATTTGAGCTGTGTTGCCTAGTTGGAAATTGTTGTGCAACTCACATGGTATTATTTCAATTCCTTGATGAGAAAACTCCTTTTGAATAAGGTTTCTAACATGAATGCTCATGGCAAGTGAATCTAGCATTCATGCTGGTTAAAACTTAATTCCATGAACATTTACAAAAATTAATACAAAGAGTCTGCATCTAGCCAAAGTACATTGTTTTTTTTTTTAAATTACAGTACCTACTACAGCTGAATATATAGAGCAATGCATAGAGTAAATTGCTAACCAAGTACCTGGAATAAACTAGTAACATTTTCTTAATGTTCTGTGTGAATGATTTGAGGTCTGGAATACATGCCTTAAAGCGAGAGACTATAGACTAAAGAAGTTCAATCTATTTAATCTATCCAAGAGAAGGTTAAGAGGTGACTTGTTCATGGTCTACAAGTACCTACAGGATTAAGAGACTTCTGATAGTAGAGGGCTCTTTAATGTAGCAGAAAAGGCATAACAAGATCCGACAGTTGCAAGCTGAAGCTAGATAAATTTAGATTAGAAATAAGGTGCAAATTTTGAACAGTGAGGGTAATGTACCGTTCAAACAACTTTCCTAGAAATGTGGTAGATTCTCCATCAGTTAGTGTCTTTAAATCAAGACCATCTAAAACACTGGTTCTCAACTTTTCCAGACTACTGTACCCCTTTCAGGAGTCTGATTTGTCTTGCGTACCCCCAAGCTTCACCTCACTTAAAACTGCTTACTTACAAAATCAGACATAAAAATACAAAAGGGTCCCAGCACAGTGTTACTGAAAAATTGCTGACTTTCTCATTTTTACATATAATTATATAAAAAAAGAATTGAAATATAAATATTGTACTTACATTTCAGTGTATAGTATATAGAGCAGTAGAAACAAGTCATTGTATGAAATTTTAGTTTGTACTGACTTTGCTAGTGCTTTTTATGTAGCCTGTGGTAAAACTAGGCAAATATCTAAATAAGTTGATGTACCAGTTGGAAGGCCTCTGTGTACCCCCAGGGGTACACGAACTCCTGGTTGAAAACCACTGGTCTAAAAGATAAGTTAATAAGCTATAGCTCAAACAGAACTTATGGGCTTGATGCAGAAATTATTGGGTGAGTTTTTTTGCTCAGGAGGAGGTTAGACTAAATGATCATAATGGTCCTAGTGGCCTTAAAATTTATGGAAAGCCTCCCACTGACTTAAATGAGCTTTGGATCAGGATCATAGTATGTACATTTGTTGATCAGAAGCTAAGCCCCAATTAATGCATATTTTGTCCATTAAATTGTTCAGATCTGGCCCTTACAACATAATATTAGACACCTGTGTATTTATGGCATTTTACTGAGATTGGTCTGACATCACTTTCACCTGACACAGACGTTCCCTTTGTGATCATAGTTCCTAAAGTCACTACATAAAAATAACTGAAAATAAAGATGTATGAAAAGTCTCAATTTTCTGTGTTTCACTAACATTTTCATCCCTTCCTTCCCCCCTCCCCACACTTTTTTTTGGTTGGTTGGTTTTGGGTTTTTTTTGGTTGCAACTCTAAGAAGGAAAGAGAGAGAAATTAAATTATTTAAAAAGGATGAACTAGTGCTGCCCCAGCCCCAGGTAAAACTAAATTTGCTTTCTTTGGAGCCAGGATTTTATCTATTAAGTTTTTAATGCTAGAGGGGAAGCACTGAAATATCATACAAAAATGGCAGTTCTTGACTGGGAAACATGTCTAATGAGGTAGAGGATGGTACTGGGAATCAGAAATAGAGATGGTTAAAAAAAGAAGACATTTTGATGATTTTTAACCAAAATTTTTATCCCACTTTTCTGTCAATTTCAATGAGATTGAGAATTTCACAAACAGCTCTATTCAGAACCCCTGGGGTCTGTTCTTGACTCTGCACTGGTTTGCCGTGCAGCTCTGGGTAAACCACTAATCTCTCTCTCCACCAGTTTTCTTATAATGATGGTTTCACACCTTTTTCAAACTGTTTTGAAACCCGGGGTGAAAGTCATTATGTACGATAAGTGCCACATATTTGTTTTCTTCCTGAATGAATTAATTCAGTTTAGTTTCATGCCAGGTATACTTTGAGATCTATATGAGGCTATCTGAAAAATTGACACCTCTTCCTTGGTCTTTATTTAACAGACCTGCATATTTAAGATATCAGTGCCAAATAAATCTGCATCTCTGTGGAATCATCTGCTTTTCTGCATAATTATTTTATAATGAAATCACCATTAATGCAGTTTGACTTAAATATTACTGAAAATATAAATTTCTTTCTATAGTTTTTGTGCATTATCTTTGTACTGAGCATATATCAACAAAGTCAGTATATTGGAATGAGTGGCCAGGCAGCACAGGGTATTGAAATAGGTTTTCCAGACCTGCCTAGTAATTGAACATTTATCTCCAGAATGACTCTCTGTGGTGGCACCAACTTCTGTGCTGCCAATATTCACAGCTGTAGCATGCAGAGAGGGGAAAGAAGGGTGAACCCCAAGCAAACCAGCTTTGTGGGGGAGGAGTAGAAGTGAGAAGTGGGGAAGGGGAAAAGTCATAGTACTCGAGGTTTAGAAATCTAAGATTTGCCACAGTGCATGTGGGCAGGAGCTGTACAAACCCTTCCTGTGTGCTGCTACTTCAGTGCCAATTCAAAAGTGTTCTTCAGACTACTTCACTTGACAATGGGCATGAAAGGTACCTTATCTGTGGAGTGGCAAGTGCTTCTATGCTCTAAAGATATCCACACTTCTCTGAACACGTCCCTAATTGGTATTCAATCTTAAAAAATGTCTTTCATTAAAAAATATAATTTGAAGAACTGGGTAATTGACTCACATTTGATTAAGGCAGATTCTATTGGATTAACATGATTAATAGATAAAAATATAACCAAACAGAAAGCAGTACAAAAGGTGACTAAGTCATGGATCATATTAAAATACTAAATTTATAAAAAGATTGATACTCTAGGAATATTCATTTCACAGTAGGTATCACACTGTTCTGTTGCAGCTGGTGATGTAATTCCAATGAAGTTTGTAGTCAGGAGCAAAGCCTGCTGGTGTCAATGAGTCTTTGCAAAGATTTCAATGAACTTTGGACCAGGCCCTGGGGATACTTGGGTGGTGGCATGGCACAGCCCTAGGAAAACCTTAGGTGTTGTGGTTTTGATAGCACCAAATTATTTTAGTACAACCAGGAATATTGATTTCCTAAATCAGACAAAATGTGCCACAACAGAAGGAGATTGTCCTCAGATTAAAAAGTAGTTTGCCTTGAACATTTACAAAAAGCTCCACAGAATAGCAGTCTGCTGCAAAAACTTGGGGTAATATGTGTTCTGATACAATATATTGTTTCAAATTCTTTCCAGAATTGCTAAGGCAACATGTAACTGCACAAGAGATGTGACATTGTACATTCTCACAATGACTTGCTCAAAATAATCTTATGTATCTAAAAATGCCAATATTTTAAATATGACTTATTAAAGAATAGGAGAAAAGGCCAGGGTCAATAGCCTTATCTTAACATAGCTACAATGATGGCTGTGAGCCATAAAAGCCAAGATATTCCAGAAATGGGTGTTCCCCAGCTTTGTCCTGTATTCCTGGGATCACAAATACCAAGCACCTCTCAGGAAGGTCCTTAATTTTCAGACTAGACTGTAGGTACTATCCAACTGTGATTTTAAGGTTTCTGGTGATGTGACTCTTACCCCCTCTTTCAAAAGCTGGTTCCATTCTCTTTATGTTCTTACTAATTATATGCTGTGCTGATATTTAATTTGATGCCACTTTCAAACTAAATCTATTATTTGAATGCTTATTATTAATCACTGAATACCTCTTATTAGCATCTTTTGGTGGCATGATGTCAGACCTCTCTCTGTTCACTAACTACAAATTATCAGTATCTTCACTAACTCTCTTAAAACAGGAACTCCAGGGAGGGATTCACTTGGACCAACTGACAATATGATAGGAACCCATCTGTCTTATCATTTTCAATATCTGCATAGGCCTCAGGAGTCTGTCTCTTATTCTCTGGCTACTTTTCTCTCATGGTCATATTAGCATATGGAGAAGCTAAAGGAACCATTAACAAAAGCCCTATCTTGCATTATTTTCATTCAAACAAATTGGTTAAACTCACTGTTGGGGCCTAGCAAAGTGAAGGTGCTGCTTTGATGGAGGACAGCTTGCTTTTTCTCCCAGATCAATGATTTAAACTGAGAAACATGTTCTCATATAGAGAATATTTGGAACTCCTAAGTAAAGAGAATGCATTTCAGCAATGTATATGACAGATAGATAGAAACTGACCATAAAAACATTGAAAAGACATTGTTTAAATACCATTGCCTAGGGCACTTACATAATAATGAAAGAATGCTGGTGAGAGTGCACAAATACCAGTTGAAACTAAATAATGAACCTGGTTTGAACTTGGTTGTGTCAGATGTACTATTTGTGGCACGCTTACCAGGAGCAAAAGCAGTAGAGAAGATGCCAATAACCTACCACATGTTAATGAAAACTAAATGCAGCAGTTGATAAAGCAAACTTGTGAGAATGCAAAAAGTCTGAGTCTTTAAAAGGACATTAAGCGGAATGGCCAGAGCTAGAGATAAGTCCCATCCTTTGCTTATCATTACTGCTGTGCTTATGGTGAATTAATGGTGCCAAACAGCATAAGGTAAGAAAATACTATCCCATTCATGAAGTCCAACTCGGTAGGGAAATATGCCCCCCCCCCCAAAAGGCAGCTAAAAAAATTACATTGTAGCCTCATATGTGTCAAGCTGTCCTGCAGTGGCTCAAGAGCATGAGTACCAACCTCAGAGCAGACTATAAAGAAGCTGGGCACAAATCCCAAATTGGCTGAGAGTTCTATACTCAGATTTCACCAACCAAGTATCAAGTGTAAACTCTTCAGGCACTCTAACAGCCTAAGCATGGAGTCCCAGACAGTCCCTGTCATAAATATAAAGGGAAGGGTAACAACCTTTATGTAGCAGTAACATAAAATCTCTCCTGGCCAGAGGTACAGAATCACTTATGTGTAAGGAGTTAATCAGCTCAATTAACCTAGTTGGCACCTGACCCGAAGGACCAATGGGGAAAGAAGATACTTTCAAATCAGGGGAGGGGGATTTTGTTTGGGCTCTCTTTGTTGGGTCCCTCTCAGGACAAAGAGGGAGACCAAGCAGGTAAACCAGCTCCTAAAAAGATCCTGAAATGATACATCTAAAATTACAGAAATTGTAAGTAATAGCAAGGAAATGCATTAAATTATCTTTTGTTTTAGCTTGTGAATTTTCCCTATGCTAAGAGATAATTTTATTCCTGTTTTGTAACTGGGGAATCCTCTGTGTTTTAAATCTTTTTATTTACCCTGTAAAGTTATCTTCCATCCTGAGTTTGCAGGTGTGACTCTTTTTTTTTATATATAAAATTATTTTTTTAAGAACTTGATTGATTTTCAGTGCCCTAAAAACCAGGGATTTGGTCTGTGCTCACTTTGTTAACCTATTGGTTGGTATATTATTCTCAAGGGCCCCCCCAGGAAAGGGGGTGAAGGAGCTTGGGGGGATATGGGGGGGGATAGGGCTCCAAGTGGCCCCTCCCTGAATGTTTGTTTAAATCATTTGGTGGTGGCAGCAATACTGTCCAAGGACAAGGAAAGGAATTGTGCCTTGGGAAGTTTTTAACCTAAGTTGGTGGAATATATGCTTAGGAGAGCTTTCATGAGGGTCCCCACATCTGTACCCCAGACTTCATAGTGGGGAGGGAACCCCCTTGGGTACTCCAGTAAATCTTGTCATCCAGGTGAGCATATTTTTGTGATAGATGGTCCCTTACACCCAAAATCACAACAATATTCAGGTTACTCTCAGTCCCAAAGGACCAGTTGCTTGCCCCAGGTCAATTGCACCTTAGATCTCATACCAAAGACAATGCTTGTAGCCAGTCCTATAATAAACTATCTAAAGATCTGTTAACTAGGAAAAGGAAATGGGAGTTATTTACGAGGTTAAAGCAGGTCAACATACATACACAAATGAGTTAGTCTTAAGTTTCAAAAGGTAATAGAAGCTTGTATAATAAGAATGCTCTGTATGTCCCTTAGGGCTAACCCAGGCTAAACACCTGGAGATCCTTTGCTTATGCCTAGAAAGCTTGCCTTCGAGAGTCCAAGCAGCATGGAGACAGTTTCTTCCTGTCAGGGATTTTTATTCTATTTCTCCCTTCTCTGATCTGCTAGCTCAGCTGATGGGAGGAATGCACTTGCAATTTCCTTTTCATGGGAAGGGGGAGGAGGAATAGAAGAACACAATCAAAGTTTTTCTCCTCTTTGATGTTGCACAATAGTTTGTCTGGTGTTGATGGGCTGTCTCTGTCAGCAGGACATAACACCTTTTGTTTTAGGCCAGCATTTCATGCTAATTAATGTCTCTCCCCATCTGGTGATTTACACAGCTACAGAGACTTACAAAGCAAATGCTCAAATATTACCTTACAATATGGTATACAGAGGTACTTATAAGTGAAATTAATGCAAGCAGCGACTTACAAGCATTCCATGATGCCTAAACACTAAGTATATTTGTATAACTCTAATACCTGTTGTAACAATACTAGTACACAGGTGAACCAGACTAATTCTAGCTATGCATTTGTCAATATTTAGTTGAGATGGGGACTTTTGTATGAGCTGGCATCGGCTTTACTAGCATCGCAGTATGAACACAAGGATTGCTGATTCAGTTCTGAAATGTTCAATGTGTCCAGGGCATTCATCAGTACCAGAAGGCCCCTGATTAATATATTTAATTACCTCTCTGACTTGGAAAGCAAAGATCATTGACAGTTTCAAGTTTAACTTGCAAATCAAGCTGCTTTGAGTTGAGGCTTCTATGAGATAAGAATAACTGAATGAAACAAAGGCTTTGTATGAAGAATTTGGCTGCACAAGACATAGAAGTCCTGCTCAAGATGTTTTAGATAATGGTTCACGATACATTAAAACAAAATGGAAAGTTCTTGCAAAGCATAGGGCTTTAAGCACAGTTACAGAGGACAATTGGGCTAGGTAGAACATACATTCAAAGTGTCAAGTAGACCCAAACCAAACAAAGGAGGATGATTGGAATCCTTAGTTGATTATACTTACTTGCACCCTAAGAAGCCAGTCTGGAGTTCCATGTCCAATTACTAATGGATCGATATCTTAAGAACTAGTTGACTTTAGCCAGTCATCACAATTTTTAAGATAATGCCTAAACAATGCAGAAAAACTATTACCATAGGAGAGCAAAGATGATTCCCCTCTTTGAATATTGGCAACCATATGAAAGTGTGATTAGGAGACAAATGGGAATCTGCTGAAATGTTGCCCACAGAAAATGTTCCCATGCTCTATATAGTACAACTACCTAATATATATGAGTTCAAAAGGACTTCAAAAGCCCTCTTGAAGGTTCCAGTAGACCCTGAAAGATGGACAACTGAAATATCTCTGTCCACAATACTCACTACTACTCCACAAGGAAAGAGGCAGTGTATGAGGTTACACGATATATAGAAGATACTCTGCAGGAGACCAGATATAAATGATTAGGCTGTTGTATCTATCCATAGAGATTAACCAGAAGAATCCAGGTCTATGTCTAGAAGGTCAAGAAAACACTCCTATGCAGGACAAAACTTAAGTGCTGTCCTGAATAGAGAGGGCCTTAAAACACATGCTTAATTACTTTTCAGAACCAAGACCATAGTAGTTAATGACATAGATGGCTGCTTTTTCAAAGGGAAGAAGTTATCAAAAACAATGCTCTGGTACTTCAGTATTAACTATCCCTCTAGTGGCAACAGTGTTGCTTTAAGTGCTTCCAGATCTATAGTTGAAAAGTGCTACAGAAAAGGTAGGAATGGTTACTCATGTAATGAACAAGGGTGAATAATAAAGAATAACCCAGAATGGCTTACTCTTGAATATAACATCATGCCACTTATTGGAATGAAAATAACACACCTCACCTAGGAATAAATTGTCCCCTGTGAGCCAGCTGGGACTTACTCCTAATTAGTTCACTAAATCACTACAAGTAGCTTGGTATATAGATACCTGTGTTTTTGGTGTGCCAAAGGTAATGTATTTTCTTCTTGTTATTGCATACATGTGGCTGGCTGGTGGCGGCAAGGGTGGAGTTGGGGGCTATTTCTGCACTGCAGACACCAAGTGGTAGAACTGAAGAAAGGAGTATAAAAAAATCAGGAAATATGAATATTTGGGGGCAAATGCATGCTTCTTTTGTGGAGAATGTGCATTTCAGGCTTACCTCTGCAAACTATTCGTCAGCAGTTAAGGATTGTATGTGTTAGACAAGCTCTATATTGTGGAAAAAGTAGTATGTGTGTGTGAGAGAGAGCAAGAGCAGACAACGTGTAGTGAGGAAATCTATACTTAAGCAAGACTGTTCATAAAATAGCTCAGGTTTTATGGTTTTACGGTTGTTGTCTTGCTATTGCTTGATTAACTTACCACAAAGAGTGTTGTATGTCACTGAATCCAGCAGCGCTTCTGAAGATTTCTATATATGAATTTTTTTTTAGACTAAAGTCAAATGTAGATGGATGGGCATCTTTAGAACACTGTTGCTTCATCTTTATCTCTAATTGAGACACTACCATGGATGGTAAGGCTCTGGAGTATAATGACTTGTCAGCACAGGACACAGAGTGGACCAATTTAATACTTGCTTGGGGGTTTAGAATTTCAACAGCCTTTGATCACATCTTTTTTAGGTCAGTAACATTTAGAGGTGTAAAAAAAATCAAGTAATTGGAGAGAAACCAGATGGTTTGTGGCTAAGTGGAAAAGCGCAGATTATATTGTTGTGCAGTATCTTATTCTTTAAATAAAAAGGTCTTATGATTTTATAGGCGGTAGATTAATATTGATATCCTGTTATGATTCACACTGTTTAGTGTGCAAACGTCAGCCATCTTTTTATTTTTTCTGCACATGCTCAATACAACCACATCATTAGAACCATAAGATCAGCAATTACTGCTGAGAGCCAGCAGATGACAGCATTACATGTAAACACCAATTTTAAAATCTCCTTTGTGGAAAACAAAAATAGTTTTGGATTGTTCATTAAAATCTGAATTAGAATATTACAGAAGTAATCAAGTTTAAGTTATCAAAATATCATCTGAGTAAAGCATCATAAACCTCAGGAAACCTCGCCCAGATAATGCATTCCCTATTGTCATTCAGAGCTCCTTATTTTGTGGCCACATGCTCCCATTTACACCTAATATACCTTAACACACATCCAATGATTTTCAAGGTTCTTCCGCTTATACTTTGAGTGCATATAGTCACTTACTGTGTTGTTAGCTGGTCACTAGATAAGGTGACTGAGCTGTAAGTGATTAAGATGAAATATTGTAGCTCTAATGGGATAAATATTTTTTCATTATTGCATTGACTCAAAGGTGTAGCCAATTGTTTGACTGCACTTCCAGTTCATTCTTTAAAATGTTCAAGAGATCAAATAACCAAACTTAGCTAAATTTATTGTCCAAAGGCAAAACAACACAACATGAAAAGGAGACCTTCCATTTGGGAAGCAAATTCTCACAACATGTCCATCTTACACAGAAGGTGTGCTTCAAAAGTATGCAGTTCATCTAGTAGTATTTATAGAATGATTTTACAAGTTACAGAACTCATTACATATCACTAAAATCCAACACACCAGTTTGTCCTCAGTTCCTTTAGTAGTAGTTGTTGTTCTGTACCGTCCTTACCTTTGTTTTGGGTACTAGCATTCCAGGTACCTTCCTATTCTGTCCCATTTCTCATTTTGAATATTACATTCCAAGCGCTGATGAGCCATGAAAGTATTCCCTAATTGTACTTGGTACAAAGTATTCATGCATCTCTGCTTTGGCAAGCTTCCTTTTGCTAATGCCTAGCTGACTTCAGCTTTGCAAAGTTTTGTGAGGTGCATGGGTGAACAGAATTGTGGGAAGAGTATAATACATTCAGTTAACATAACTTCCCAACACTTCATATATATTATATTAATACCATGCACATAATACCCATTCATGTGGTACCTACTTGTTACAGTAGTGCCTAGAGCAGGGGTGAGCAAACTTTTTGGCCTGAGGGCCACATCTGTGTATGGAAATTGTATGGCGGACCATGAATGCTCACAAAATTAACAATTCATGTTCAAACAGGGACTACACAAGTTTGTTTCAAAATCAGCACTATTAATATAATTCTGCTGAACAATGCGCTGTTAGAAAATTACATTACTGAGCTGTTTGTTGATTTTACTGCACAATTATCATCCAGGCCCACCCCGTCACTTGCCCCACTCCGCCACCTGTCGCTCCAGCCAGGGAGTGGAGTCGGGGCTTTCCCCCTTCCCCCACTCACCCGACCGGTGCTCCTGCTGGGGATCGGGGCACAGGGGCTTGCAAGCCCCCGATCCCACTCCCTGGCAGGAGTGCTGGAGCGAGACAAGCCCCTGACGCCGCTCTCCAGCCAGAGTGCCAGAGAAGGGCAGTGGAGCTCAAAGGTTGGATTAAAAGCGATCCGCAGTTTGCCCACCCCTGGTCTAGAGGTTCCAATTGAGATTGCAGCCCCATTTTGCTAGATGTTGCATAGACAGACAGTTCTTGCCCCAGGCTGTATTTTTCTGTCTTGGTGAGAGGAGAAACAGAGGCACAGAGCAATGAAGTGATTTGCCCTAGCAGGCCAGTGTCAGAGCTGGGAATGGAAACCAGGCCACTCTGACTAGAGCTAAGTGCACTAACCATTAGATCTCCCTGTCCCCCAATAGGAATATGCTACATTTTTTTCCTCCCTCATTCACAAATTGTCATTTCACTAATTCTGTGCAATCAGTATAGTTTTTACCTGCTAAATACTAGTGGAGTTCAAGAGTATCACAGCAGTCTATTTAACAGAATTTTCCAAGTTTAATTAATCACCTATCATAGCAAGTGGTACTGCTCTACACCTTCTCCAGCGCCCCCTCACTTGGTGATGTTGCGTATTAGAGCATCTCCTGTTCAATAGCATTATGGGAAATTGCCTTCTGAATGGCAGAAGTGTTTGCATATAACCTCCAGGAATCAAATGCCATTGGGCTGATTGGTCAGTTCTGAAGGGGCTCCTTGAATGTAAGAACCATAGAAAGGGACCACTGACAAACAGGCAACATTTTTCAGAGGGACTCTCAGAACAACATTGTTGACTTGTTAATTAATACACAGCTGTAAGACAATGGTCTATAAGACTCCCCACTGTTTCACTCTAAGCATTTTCTAGTTTTCATATCTTCAGTGCAGTATCTGCAGTAGGAGACTATTAATAAGATTGCCATTCCAGCAAAATGTATCAGTGCCCAGTGTTTGCCAAGGAAAGGGAGGTATTTCATGGATAATTACAGTTTCCTTTTTATTAGGATGGCTATGCTGCAGGCAAGTCCCACAGCTAGATATGGCATCCGATATGAGTTGATGCGCCTATGCCTCACCAAACAATAACATCACAAGCTTTTCTTCTGCTCTATTTATTCCCCAGTGTACCCCAAAATAACATGACTGCATAGTATGCCTTCATATGATTGCATAAACAAGTAACTGATGCCTTATGGCTACCATGCTATTGTCAAGGCCATTGTGGCTGACTTCTTTCAATACACAATGTATCTTTGCAGACTTCATCTGCTAGTCTGAAGTTTAATAGTAGTAATATTACTGCCAGTGTTAATGATAATCTTGGTTTGGATTGATATGATACTGCCCACTGTTGCAGCACGTGTAACAAAAGTCAGAAATTCTACCCCACACAGAGCAAATGACAGGGTGGGGCAGCCAGGATTACATAAATACAATTACCCAAATAGCTCACCAAGTGTGGTGTTTGCTATCAAAGAGCCAGTGATTCTGTCTCTGATCCTGGGGCTGGTTTATATCAGCCTCAGTGGAGTTCAGAGCAGGCTGAGGGCTGCTTTAAAGTCCTCCAGCTGATAACAGCTCCCAGGAGACTGGCAACCAACTGGTGATAAGTTGAGTGCAATGCACTCTATCCACACTCGCTCCCATCCCAATCCACCCATCACTAGTTACACCTGCTCCATGCTTGCTGGTGATTCCCCCAGCACAGGAAGGTGAGAGTGGGCAGTTTTCACCCCCTTTGCGCTGCCAGAGCAGTGTAAAGGGAGCAGAACCATGGCCAAGATCTGGCATGAGATGTTTGTCTGCAGACAACTGGAGACTCTGAGCATAGAAGAAGTAGGTGACTTCTGCTGCTGTCAGAGGTCTTGTCTACATTATGAAATGTTGCCATGTTGGAACAGAGTTGTTGGAGTTGGCTGATACGTTACGTATTATTTCAGGGTAGCCATGATAAATCTTGACCAGCATTGTATGGCTCACTCAATTATTCACAATCATGTCAAAATAAAGTGGTTTTTTTTTAAACTGTACTATATACAATGCTAGAGAGATGGGTCATCTAGTTTAAGACACTTGGTTTCTGTCCTCCACAAAAAAAACCTTTGCTAACATGCAACCAAAGTTTCTACAGTAACATAATGTATAGCATTGTGTGTGTATGTATAAAACTTACGAAAACTTTCATCATACACCTCCCTAATCAATGCATAACAAGGCAAAGCATGTCTCTCGCTCTGTGCAGTGCCTAGAACAATGGGCCTTGATCTTGGTTGGATACTGGCACTACTGTAATTAACATGGTAATTAATGCATGTACAAAGAATTCAGGAGGTGTTTTGAGCACCAGCTCCTCATCTCACCAACATTACCTTCTGTACAAGTTGAAACAATTTGCTTTTCTGAATCAAGTGATGAAGTTAACTAAAATATTGATCTTAGTAGAAGAGATCCTCTTAAAATACATATCTCATTCTAATGCTAATTACCTGAGGCTTGATCCTCCATTCCTTATTTGCTGTGTGAGTAGTCTTACCTATTTCAATGGAGCTAGTTGTGTGAACAGAGACTACTTGGAGGATCAGGCCCCATTCAATATACTTTCCTAAATCTCCATATCACCAGGATGCACTAGCTGATGGGGAAGGCTAACAGGAGGAATGTCTCTTTAAATATGAAATTTCAAAAACAATTATAATTCAAAATGCTTTTTTGTCTGATGTTCCTTAGGAAAGACATATATATAGCCTTGAGCTAGAAGTCCAACTTTGCTTTTAAATGCAAATATTTTAACAAGTATAACACACAGAAGCATGAACTATCAATTATTCCTACTAGGCATTTGTAAAACATCTTGTTTACCACAAAGAGACCAAATTAGACTAAAAAATGTAAAATGAAAATTTGTAATTGAAATGTTGCATTTTCTTCTTGAAACCTACCAATTGTACCTTATCCTAAATAGCTTTCTCTCAGCATCTCTCAATAGATCTGACTGGGTCTTTCAACCAGAAAAGATGGGGAATTGCCAGTATGTGCCAATTACATGGCAGCTTGTGGCAACTTTACAAGACCATGCATTAACTACAGTGTTAGAATAGTGAGTTAATCACAAACAGCCTGTAAAGTGGGAATATGAACACTACGGTTATTTCCTTCATTATTATATGTAAAGGTGCTACCTAACAATACAGCTTTATATGAGGAAAATAATTTCTATTTTATACAGTGGATGACTGCAGTATTTAAGGGCCCAATCAGAAGTCAATGGGAATCCTGAAGTCATTGACTTCAATAGGCTTTTTATTGTGCCCCAAATTCTTTAATTAAATCATCTTTATGCTGTTGCTGTGAAAGTATTTTTTCCCAGCAGCATTACATATCTGGAAATTATAACCCACTGACCTGACAATGGAACATTGAAAAATGATCTTCTGACAACTTGTCATATTTGGTTTTTTTAATTACATTTTTAAAAACCATTTTGATTCAGCTTGAAAAAGAGTAATCTGTATTGTTTGTTCTCCTTCCCCTCCGCCAACCTTAGAAAATTGAAGAAATTGTTTTGAGACATTAAGTATCAGAGGGGTAGCCGTGTTAGTCTGGTTCTGTAGAAGCAGCAAAGAATCCTGTGGCACCTTATAGACTAACAGACGTTTTGCAGCATGAGCTTTCGTGGGTGAATACCCACGTCTTCGGATGCAAGTAGTGGAAATTTCCAGGGGCAGGTTTATATAGGCAAGCAAAAAGCAAGCTAGAGATAACGAGGTTAGATCAATCAGGGAGGATGAGGCCCTGTTCTAGCAGTTGAGTGAAAACCAAGAGAGGAGAAACTGGTTCTGTAGTTGGCAAGCCATTCACAGTCTTTGTTTAATCCTGAGCTGATGGTGTCAAATTTGCAGATGAACTGGAGCTCAGCAGTTTCTCTTTGAAGTCTGGTCCTGAAGTTTTTTTGCTGCAGGATGGCCACCTTAAGATCTGCTATTGTGTGGCCAGGGAGGTTAAAGTGTTCTCCTACAGGTTTTTGTATATTGCCATTCCTAATATCTGATTTGTGTCCTATCCTTTTCTTTAGAGACTGTCCAGTTTGGCCGATGTACATAGCAGAGGGGCATTGCTGGCATATGATGGCATATATTACATTGGTGGACGTGCAGGTGAATGAACTGGTGATGGTGTGGCTGATCTGGTTAGGTCCTGTGATGGTGTCGCTGGTGTAGATATGTGGGCAGAGTTGGCATCGAGGTTTGTTGCATGGATTGGTTCCTGAGCTAGAGTTACTATGGTGCGGTGTGCAGTTACTGGTGAGAATATGCTTCAGGTTGGCAGGTTGTCTGTGGGCGAGGACTGGCCTGCCACCCAAGGCCTGTGAAAGTGTGGGGTCATTGTCCAGGATGGGTTGTAGATCCCTGATGATGCGCTGGAGGGGTTTTAGCTGGGGACTGTATGTGATGGCCAGTGGAGTCCTGTTGGTTTCTTTCTTGGGGTTGTCTTGCAATAGGAGGCTTCTGGGTACACGTCTGGCTCTGTTGATCTGTTTCCTTATTTCCTCGTGCGGGTACTGTAGTTTTGAGAATGCTTGGTGGAGATTTTGTAGGTGTTGGTCTCTGTCTGTGGGGTTAGAGCAGATGCGGTTGTACCTCAGTGCTTGGCTGTAGACAATGGATCTTGTGGTGTGCCCGGGATGGAAGCTGGAGGCATGAAGGTAGGCATAGCGGTCAGTAGGTTTTCGGTATAGGGTGGTGTTAATGTGACCATCAATTATTTGCACCGTAGTGTCTAGGAAGTGGACCTCCTGTGTAGATTGGTCCAGGCTGAGGTTGATGGTGGGGTGGAAGCTGTTGAAATCGTGGTGGAATTTTTCCAGAGTCTCTTTCCCATGGGTCCAGATGATGAAGATGTCATCAATGTAGTGTAGGTAGAGAAGGGGCGTGAGTGGACGGGAGCTGAGGAAGCGTTGTTCCAGGTCAGCCATAAAAATATTGGCATATTGTGGGGCCATGCAGGTGCCCATAGCGATGCCACTGATCTGGAGATATATATTGTCATCAAATTTGAAATAGTCGTGTGTGAGGATAAAGGCACAGAGCTCAGCAACCAGTTGTGCTGTGGCATCATCAGGGATACTGTTCCTGACAG